>NW_028270170.1:19901074-20053512 GCF_037043375.1 Chiloscyllium plagiosum | reverse complement strand
AACTGCCAGCTTAAGGCCAAGCCTCCATCTTTGAGTGCAAACCCAGTACAACACCCCATGTGTTACCAGATGCTGTAAAAAAATACATACAGTAAGATACACACAGAATGATTAAGGCTTGAAGTCTGCATGAATTAATAGATAGATCTGTAAACGTGAACACCACCACTACCTCGTCCGAAACACCATCCCTACTCAGCCCTCCAAAATATAATGGCAAGATCTCAAATGCAATGTAATAAAAATACAATTTGACTTATCCATTCATTGCAAGCTAGTGACCCTAATAATGACGGAATTGATTTTACTACAATAACATCTTTCATTTCTCGAATAACAAGAACTCTGGCTATAACAAAACAAAACCAAAAAAATCCATACTAAGATCTACAGATAAGAAGATACATTGATTCATAAAAGTCAAAATTTTGTTTACTGTTAAAATGAATCTTACCTGCTGCTTAAATGTTGGTGCTTTATTCCTGTTTGTGGACCTTTTCTGGGATACAATCTGATTAGACTCAGAACGCTTGGAAATGGTGTTCTGCTGTTTGCCCCTTTTTGAACTATAAGAAATGAGTTACCTGGTCAAACAATTCAAGAAATAACAGTACAGTACTGTGACAATCTATTCCACAGAATTTTATACCATAAAATGTATAAATATAGATGGGACAGAACATACAATAAAAGTCTGAGCAGGAGAAAGCCATTTGGGAGAAAATGCCTTTAGTGCATTGTGTGGAATAACTACTAAGACTGTTGTAAGACTGTTGAAAGAATCACATGATTTCCCCACACATAGCCCACAGAAGGTTTTTTTAAATCACAGTATATAGCAAGCTTGGGGCCAACGATCTTAATTCTATTAGTCTTAAAATAGTGATGGAAAAGGACAGCCCAGATCAAAAAGTTAAAGTTCTAAATTGGAAGTAGGCCAATTTTGACGGTATTAGGGAAGAACTTTCAAAAGCTGATTGTGGGGGAATGTTTAAAGATAAAGGGACGGTGGGAAAATGGGAAGCCGTCAAAAATGAAATAACGAGAGCCTAGAGACAGTATGTTCCTGTTAGGATGAAAGGAAAGGCTGGTAGGTGTAGGGAATGCCGGATGACTAGAGGAAGTAGTATTCTGGTTAAGAAAAAAGAAAAAAGCATATGTCAGGTATAGAAAACAGAGATCAAATGAATCCTTAGAAGAGTATAAAGGTAGTAAGAGTACACTTAAGAGGGAAATCAGGAGGGCAAAAAAGGGACCTGAGATAGCTTTGGCAAACAGAGTTAAGGAGAATCAAGAAGGATTTTATAAATACATTAAGGTCAAAAGGGTAACTTGGGAGAGAATAGGACCCCTCAAAAATCAGCAAGGCAGCCTATGTGTTGAACCACAGGAGATGGGGAGATACTAAATGAGCATTTTGCATCAGTGTGGTGGTGATGGGTTGCTTTTCAGAATTGAGGCCTGAGAACAGTGGTATCACTCCTACAAAGATCGGCGCTGATCCACTACTTTTCGTCATTTATGTAAATGATTTGGATGTGAATATAAGAGGTATAGTTAGTAAGTTTGCAGATGATGCCAAAATTGGAGGCATAGTGGACAGCCAAGAAGGTTACCGCAGAGTACAACAGGATCTTGATCAGATGGCCCGGTGGGCCAAGAAGTGGCAGGTGGAGTTTAATTTAAATAAATGTGAGGTGCTATATTTTGGAAAGACAAATCAGGGCAGGACTTATACATTTGATGGTAAGATCCTGGAGTGTTGTGAATAAAGAGACCTTGGAGTGCAGGTTCATGCTTCCTTGAAAGTGGTGTCGCAGGTAGATACGATAGTGAAGAAAGCATTTGGTATGCATCATTTATTGGTCAGAGAATTGAGTATAGGAGTTGGGAGATCATGTTGCAGCTGTACAAGACAATGGTTAGGTCACTTTTGGTCTCCCTCCTATAGGAAGGATGTTGTGAAACTTGAAAGGGTTCAGAAAAGATTTACAAGGATGTTGCCAGGGATGGATGATTTGAGCTATAGGGAGAGGCTGAATAGACTGGTGCTGTTTTCCCTGGAGCGTTGGAGACTGAGGAGTGACTTATAGAGGTTTACAAAATCATGAGGGGTATGGATAGGGTAAATAGACAAGATCTTTTCCCAGGGGCAGGGGAGTCCAGAATTAGAGGGTATAGGTTTAGAGTGAGAGGGGAAAGATATAAAAGGGACCTAATGGGCAACTTTTCCACGCAAAGGGTGGTGCATGTATGGAATGAGCTGCTACAGGAAGTGTGGAGGCTGGTACAATTACATTTAAAAGGCATCTGGATGGCTACATGAATAGGAAGGGTTTAGAGAGATGTGGGCCAAGTGCTGGCAAATGGGACTAGATTCATTTAGGATATCTGGTAAGCATGGACAAGTTGGATTGAACAGTCTGTTTCCATGCTGTACAGTCTCATAATTAAGGTGATTGTTGACAGGACTCAAGTTTGAAGCCATGATCTGATCTTTATTCATTGATTAAGAGGGCATTACAAAAAGGGAAGCAAAGGTTGCACAGGTCTAGCAACGAAAAATTGATAAGATGTCACCGAATGCTACAAAAGGAGAGCTGTGCCTGCCAGTTAGACATGTGGGGTAACCAAAGCTTCCATCTATTAAGAATAATTCTTGAGCCCGAAGCAATTAGGGAAGGATAAAGAGAATTCTTACTTATATGACACATCTAGACAGCTGAATTTCTTAAAGGTTTCTTAAAAATGATGTGTAATGCTGAACTGCTATGTATTTAATCAATATGATTTTAAGTCAATTTAACCTTTTAAATTCACCCTTAATGAGTTTTGAGAAGATTTGTAGTTCAGGTTGAGGTTCTGGATGTAGATTTGCTCGATGAGCTGGAAGGTTCATTCCCAGACGTTTCGTCACCCTACTAGGTAACATCTTCAGTGGGCTTCTGGACGAAGCACTGTTGATAATTCCTGCTTTCTTTTTATATGTTTGGGTTTCTTTGGGTTGGTGATGCCATTTCCTGTGGTGATGTCATTTCCTGTTCTTTTTCTCAGGGGTGGTAAATGGGGTCTAACTCGATGTGTTTGTTGATAGAGTTCTGGTTGGGATGCCATGCTTCTAGGAATTCTCATGCATGTCTCTGTTTGGCTTGTCCGAGGATGGATGTGTTGTCCCAATTGAAGTGGTGTCCTTCCTCATCTGTGTGGAAGGATACTAGTGAGAGAGGGTCATGTCGTTTTGTGACTAGTTGATGTTCATGTATCCTGGTGGCTAGTTTTCTGCCTGTTTGTCCATGTAGTGTTGTTACAGTCCTTGCATGGTATTTTGTAAATAACATTAGTTTTGCTTGTTGTCTGTATAGGGTCTTTCAAGTTCATTAGCTGCAGTTTTAGTGTGTTGGTGGATTTGTGGGCTACCATGATACTAATGGGTCTAAGTAGTCTGGCAGTCATTTCGAGGTGTCTTTTAATTTAGGGGAGAGTGGCTAGGGTTTCTGGACATGTTTTGTCTGCTTGTTTGGGTTTGTTGTTGAGAAATCTGTGGACTGTGTTCATTGGGTACCCATTCTTTTTTAATACACTGTATAGGTGATTTCCTCTGCGTCATTCCTCTGTGATGCTGTGTGTGGTGGCTCATTGGAATAATGTTCTGATGCAGCTTCGTTTGTGGATGTTCGGGTGATTGTTTCTGTAGTTCAATATTTGGTCCGAATGTGTTGTTTTCCTGTAGATGCTGGTTTGAAGTTCCCCATTGGCTGTTCGTTCTACTATGACATCTAGGAATGGCAGTTTGTTATTGTTTTCCTCCTCTTTAGTGAATTTTATGCCAGTAAGGGTATTATTGATGGTCTTGAAGGTTTCCTCTAATTTGTTTCATTTAGTGATGACAAACGTGTCATCCACATAGCGGACCTAAAGTTTGGGTTGGGTGGTTGGCAGAGCTGTTTGTTTGAGTTTCTGTATTACTGCCTCTGCTAAGAACCCTGATGTCAGGGATCCTACGGGTGTTCCATTGGTTTGTCTGTAGGCTTTGTTGTTGAAGGTGAAGTGTGTGGTAAAGCATAGGTCCACTAGCTTGATGATACTGTCCTTGCTGATGAAGTTGATGGTGTTTGGTGTATGTGTCTTTGGGTCTTTTAATAGAATTATCAACAGTGCTTCGTCTGGAGGCCCACTGAAGATGTTACCTAGTAAGGTGACGAAATGTCTGAAAATGAACCTTCCAGCTCAGTGAGCAAACTTACATCCAGATTCATCCTTAAAGTTAATACTAACAGATCGAGAAGAACATAATAAGCTGCAATCATAAATTATCTTTGCCATTCAGTTTTAATAAGATCTGCATTTGTCATCTTTTCCTGTCCCTTATCCCAAACAAAACTGTAGATTGCATTTCTGTGCCAAAGTTTATTCTCCTTTGATAATTAAATAACTTTCAATTATTTAATAAGTTTGGCAAGATTGATTTGCTAAAATATATCAATAGCAGCAATGCCAGGTTAAACCGGTAGCGTTCATTTCATGTTGAAATGTGCACAATAAAATTTCTTTGCAAGTTCAGTTATTACAGTAACAAAACTAAGGATTCCTAGCATTGTGTTGCAGAAATCCTTGTAGGAAGTTCTGTAGAAGTATTATTTAACAGCAATAATGCACTATCAAACGTTAGTCAGTGAAGACCATCAATAAACCTGTGTAAAAAGCTTAGGCATGATGTTAAGTTACTCAATCTAAAATCAAAGTAAACATCAATAAGCTTTTTGGCCTAGAAGTTCCTGCAGGAAACATGCTGACATGGTCCATTTTATAGTTGTGCAAAGGGATGCATAGCCAAACCAGTGGACAAGTATAAATAACTGTGTAGAAAAGTTTAAATCAATCAAGGACAGTCAGTATAGATTTAAGGGAAGGTATGCTTTATACATTTGATTGAATATGTTGAGAATATTACAAGGAGGGTCAATGACAGCAACATACTTGATGTAACCTACCATTTTTTAGTCAGCTTCTTGACAAGGTTCTGCTTAGAACATTGATCAGAAATACAAGAGCCTGTGGGATCTAAGGGCAACTTGGAGACAAAAGTATGCTCAAAAGGCAGAAACCAGAAGGTAATGACAAATAGGTGTAGTAATGATGAGAAGGCTGCTTCATTGAGGATTCACAGGAGTCAGTAGACTTTTGTAATATAGGTACCAATACCAAAGTCTTGAATGTAAGGGACATGCAGAATTTGGTTGCAAATGGTATAAAAATTAGCTGTGCAGTTGAGGAGTAGGAAAAAAAGCTATGGATGGCAGAAAAACATCACTGGATAGCTCATTAAAGCAGAAACATGGCAGTGGAATTCAATTTGGCACCAGTTAATGCATTTGTGAAGGACAAACAAGTGAACACACAATAAATGGTAGGATATTGTTACAATCCAATGGGTAGCAAGCCATAAATTGACCCCTGCTTTTTCAGGCTGAAACAGATCATGGACCAGGCTTCTGTACTAAACCAGAATTATTTATTATAAGTCATTAGGTTATCGCTGCAGGTAATAAGCGTGCGCGCGCACGCACGCACGCGCACACACACACACACACAGGTAATAGACAGACAGTGCAGGGATCCCCTGTGGCTGTTCCCCTCAAAGATCTCCCAGCTGTTCCTCGAACCATTGAATCTCCTAATACTATTGCTCTCCGATTCTCCCCACTTCCCTTCTGAGCCACAGAGCCAGGCTTAGTGCCACTGTAGCTTTCCCCAGTAGGACTGCCCTCCTCCCCCACCAGCAGTATCCCACTTTGGCGATAGTGATAGGAAATTCAACGGTTAGAGGAACAGACGGGACATTCTGTGGTTGCAAATGAGACTCCCGGATGGTCTGTTGCCTCCAGTTGCCAGGGTCAGGGATGTCTTGGATCAAGTCTACACGATTCTTAAGGAGGAGGGGAAGCAGTCAGAAGTTGTGGTACACATCACTACCAATGACATAGCTGGGAAAAGGGGTGAGGACCTGAAAAGTGAACATAAGGAGTTAGGTTGGAAGTGAAAAGACAGGATGAGCAGAGTAATAATCTCAGGACTGCTACTAGTGCCACTGGCTACTGAGGCTAGGAACAGAGAGCTTGTACAGCTGAACACATCGTTGCACAGCTAGTGTAGGAGGGTGGGCTTCAGATATGTGGATCATTGGGATACCTTCTGGGGAAGGTGGGACCTGTAACAGGAGGACAAGTTGGACCTGAACTAGAGGGTACCAATATCCTGGGCGGGAGGTTTGCTGGAGCTCTTCAAGAGGATTTAAACTAGTTTGGCAGGGGGTGGGAACCAGTCAGAGGATAGGGTGGGAACCAGTCAGAGGATAGGGTAGCTGGTGAACAGGCAGCTACTGTGTGTAAAGAGTCTGTAAGGAAGGATAGACAGCTGATAGGGCAAAGTTGCAGTCAACGTGATGGGTTGAAGTGTGTCTATTTTAACGCAAGAAGTGTCAGGAATAAGGGTGATGAACTTAGAGCATGGATCAGTACTTGGAGCTACAATATTGTGACCATTGTGGAGAATTGGATATCACAGAGACAGGAATTATTGTTGTTAAGTGTTTCAAAAGGAATAGGGAGGGAGATAAAAGAGGTGAGGAAGTGGTATTGTTGATCAGGGATAGTATCACAACTGCAGAAAAGGAAGTCATTGAGGAGGGTTTGTCTACTGAGTCGGTGTGGTGGAAGTCAGAAACAGGAAAGGAGCAGTTACCTTGTTCGGAGTTTTCTACAGATTCCCTATTAACAACAGAGACACAGAGAAGCAGATTGGGAGGCAGATTTTGGAAAGGTGCAGGGGTGGCATGGTGGCTCAGTGGTTAGCACTGCTGCCTCACAGCACCAGAGTCCCAGGTTCGATTCCACCCTTGGGTGACTGTCTGTGTGAAGTTTGCACATTCTCCCCGTGTCTGCGTGGGTTTCCTCTGTGCGCTCCGGTTTCCTCCCACAGTCCAAAGATGCGCAGGTCAGGTGAATTGGCCATGCTAAATTGCCCATAGTGTTAGGTGCATTAGTCAGAGGGAAATGGGTCTGGGTGGGTTACTCTTCGGAGGGTCGGTGTGGACTGGTTGGGCCGAAAGCCTGTTTCCACACTGTAGGGAATTTAATCTAAAGTAACAGGGTTGTTGTAATGGGTAACTTCAACTTCCCTAATATTGATTGGAACCTCCTTAGTGCAAATAGTTTGGATGGAGCTGATTTAGTCAGGCGTGTCTAGGAAGGATTCCTGATTCAATATGTCAATAGGGCAACTACAGGGAAGGCCATATTGGAGTTTGGCAATGAACCAGGTCAGGTGTCAGATCTTTCAGTGGGAGAGCATTTCAGTGATAGCAATAATAATCCCTGACCTCTGCTATAGTCATGGAGGGAAAGGAGCAGGTGGTATGGAAAAGTATTTAATTGGGAGAGGGAGAATTACAATGCTTTTAGGCAGAAACTGTAGAACATAAATTGGGAACAGATATTCTCAAGGGAAATGCATGGCAGAAATGTGGAGGCTGTTTAGGGAGCACTTATTGCAAGTGCTGGACAGGGATCTGTTCTGGGATCTCTGCTCTCTGTGATTTTTCTAAATGACTTGGATGAGGAAGTGGAAGGATGGATTAGTAAGTTTGCCAACGTCATGGAGGTTGGTGGAGTTGTGGATAGTGTGTAGGTTGCAATGGGAAATTGACAGGAAGCACAGCTGAGCTAAGAAGTGGCAGATGGAGTTCAACCTGGAAGAGTGTGAAGTGATTTATTTTGGAAGGTCAAATTTGAAAGCAGAATACAGGGTTAAAGGCAAAATTCTTGGCAATATGGAGGAACAGAGGTGATATTGTTATCAAGAAAGCATATGTTGTGTTGGCTTTCATTATCCGGGGGTTGAGTTTAAGAACCGCAAAGTTATGCTGCAGCTGTATAAATCCCTGGTTAGACAACACTTGGAATATTGTGTTCTGGTCACCTCATTACAGGAAGGATACGGAGGCTTTAGACTTGGTGCAGAGGAGATTTACCAGGATGCTGCCTGGACTAATGAAGGTTGAGGGAGCAAAGAAGAATGAGAGGAAACTTGATAGAGGTGTCCAAGATGATGAGAAGCATAGATAGAGTGGATAGCCAGAGACTTATTGCCAGGGTGGAAATGGCTATCACGAGGGGGCAATATTTTATGGTGACTGAAGGAAGGTTTAGGGAAGATGTCAGAGGGTTACACAGAGTGTGGTGGGTGCGTAGAATGCACTGTCAGCAGTGGTCGTAGAGTCAGATAGAGTAGGGACATTTAAGCAACTCTTGGGTTGATAGTAAAATGAAGGGTATGTCAGCTAGTTTGATCTTACAGTAGGATAAAAGGTCAGCACAACACTAAGGGTTGAAGGGCCTGTACTGTGCTATACTGTTCTATGTAGGAAAAAAAAAACCTGTAAAGTCAGTTCAGTGGTCTTTGCTTTCATATGCTAAGGTTGGGATTGTTCTCTAGAAACTTGTAGTGGTGTGTAAGAAATACAGTATGATTGATTCACTTGGAAATATCTCTGAATTATCAATTCAAAGGTCACAGCAATGACTCCAGGAAAGGCAACTGGTTTTATTCAAGTTTAAACTGAGTTTTTTTAGTGCAGAAAACAGTCTGTTTCTGACGAGGAGACCAATAGCGCACCTGTGTCTTTCTCTTGCAGTGTGTCTGTGTCTCTTCAACTTGTTTCCAGTCCCAACCTGCTCAGTTAGCTGAGCATCATTCAGCTTCACTTGTAAACATCTCCTTGGCTTGTGATTGTCCACACAAAGAATCATAGAATACCTACAGTCTGGAAGCAGGCCATTTGGCCCATCAAGTCCGCACCTACCTTCCAAAGAGTATCCCACCCAGACACCTATCCTATCCCCATAAACCCACATTTACCATGGCTAATCCACTTAGCCTGTCTATCCTTGGACACAGTGGGCAATTTAGCATGGCTTTGGAAAGGAGGTGGCGGGGGGGGGACGGACTGGAGCACCCAGAGGGAACCCACGCAGACACGGTGAGAACATGCAAACTCTACATTGTCACCCGAGGGTGAAATTGAACCCAGGTCCCTGGTGCTGTGAAGCAGCAATGCTAACCACAGTGCCGTACATCACAACTACCCGCAGCCATAAAAAAAAGTTAACAATATATATCAAAATCAAAATTATGCAGCCATCCTGGTAAATCCTGGTTTTAAAATCTATTTTTCAATATAGTCCAAGTTTTTAAAGGTACAGAAAGACAAATGCTTGAGTGCATGCCCTCATGGTAGCAAGACAGTTAGATTAAAAATAACGTTTCTGGTAGATAGCAGGGGCTACAAAGAGCAGCAGCCTGAGATGACTATAGAAAGTGCAGAGGGTCACTTAGGAAAGGAAAAGGGGGACATGGAAATACACTTTTGGATAAAAAATGGATAATCCAAAAGCATTTTATAAGCATTTTAGAAACAAAACGATCACCAGAAGAAAGCAGGACCTATTAGTGATCAAATTGCCAATCAGTGTGTGACCTGGGTGGCGTAGGTGAGATTTTAAATGATGTTGTGGGTTTGAAGTCATATGGACACCAAACTAAGTAATGATGATAAATTCTCTTCCTTAACGGGAACATTCAATAGTGGTCAAATTAGACGAGCTTTTTTATTCAAAATTTTAATTGAATTTAAATTTCACCATCTGTCATGGTAGGAACTGAACCCATATTGTCAGAACATTAGCCTGGAGTTCTGGATTACTCGCTCAGTGAGATATCATTGCACCCCTGCCCCTCTCTAAACTTTAAACATTGTATGTGATCTATTAATTTTAATGCCATTCAAGTTTTGAGATCACTGCTAAGTTGTTAAAGATGGATATTCCAGACATTTTCATTGTTGAAGCAGCGCTTTTATTTGATTTTTCTCCTCAGCCACAAGGACCGGACTTTGGTGTGACGTTTGAAATGTATACAATATTGCAGTTGTGTGGGATTCATGGGACAAACCACTGAGATTTTCCTTTCTATCAGCATTGTGCATAGTAATTTTTGCTAAACGCATCTATTGAAAAGGAAAAATAATGCAAAACAGATATCTTACTTTTTTGCCACATTGTTACTCTTGTTGGACATTCCTCCTTGAGAATTTGTTTTTGACGTTGATCTTTCTACCATGGCTGTATTGCCATTTTCAGATTCATACATTTCCCTCTACATTTTTAAAAAGAAATAGGTAGTCATTGCAGAATGTAAAATCATTTCTCTTTACTTAAGGGCACACCACGTATGAGCAATGCCACTGCTAATATACTTAAGCTTTTTGATTACTTGATACTTTATCCAGTGTCAATAAGAAGACTAAATGAAAGAAGAACTTGGTACGTTTTACTACTTAGATTCGATTTCCTATGGTGTGGAAACATGCCATTTGGCCCAGCAAGTCCACACCGACCCTCTGAAGAGTCACCCACCCAGACCCATTTCCCTCTGGCTAATGAACCTAACACTGCAGGCAATTTAGCATGGTCAATTCACCTGACTTGCACATCGTTGGATTGTGGGAGGATTTAGGTGCTACCTAAATCCAAGGAGAGATTGTTACCTTTTCAGCCAAAACTTAGGAAAACATAATCTGTTATACAACATTTCCACTTTTTAACAAAACAGTGCAGTAGGGAGTGCTTTGAACTAAATAGAGTGGAGTGGGGAGAGATATGTAACCCTCAAATTGCCAGAGGTTGCCACGTAGGAAAATTTATAATATGTTGGGAAAGTTCCTAAAACAATATGTTTGTATATACAACTAGGGATCAGGTTACTTTGGAGCTGGTAAGTGTAATAAGACAGGCTTAATAAATGATGACAAGGAGTAAGAGATCCTGAAGAAGCAGTGACCGTAACATGGTAGAATTTAGCATTCAGTTTCAGATTGAAAGATATTGGTCGTAAACAACTTTGCCAAATCTAAATAAGTTTAGTTCAAAGGAATGTGGGGAGAGTTGGCTGGAATGGATTGGGAAAGGAACTTATCAGAAGAGTTGACAAACAATGGCAGCTATTTAAGAAAATTTACAAAGATATAGTAAAGTAGCCATAGTCCCAGAGAACCATAGGGTTGTTCTTTCATTTGAGAAATGGTAGTAATGGTTTAACCCAAGGGTCACCACATCTCAGGCAAGGGGAGAGATTGAGAGAGGGACCTTCAATGGTATCCTTTACTGGTAAGGTAATTGAAGCCATACTATTCATGCTACTCTGCATTATCCACCCAACTGACCTAACTGACACCCAGGAAAGATATGTACCACTAAGGAAGGAGGATTCTAGCAAAGGACGGTTAACGGTGGTGAATCAATTAAGTTAAGCATAGTATCAAATTGGAAGAAAAAATATCCCATGTGGCAAAGTAGTCAGCCAGATGATTGGGAACAAAAATAGAACAAAGATGACAAACAAAACAGAGAGAAAATAAAACTTTGAGGGTAAACTACCAAGCAATATAAAAACAGATAGTAAGAGCTTCTTTAAACATGTAAAAATGAAGAGAGTTGTCAAAGTGAACAAATGCAGAGGAAAATACATCTCAGAATTCTAATTTTACCTCATCAGCTTGATCATCGATGCTGTCACCTGAAGAAGTAAAAGTAATATTGTAGCAACATACAAAGCAGAACATAAAGCATCTTGTAGAATAACTGATTTCCAAATAAGGTACACTTGACATGCCATGAATAAGTTGTCAGACTAAACACAGAAATCACAGATAACAGTTTAAGGTGGAAGTTCAGGATCGTTTATTTCTATTATTACATCAACAAAATACCAATTGATAATCAATTTGAGTTTTGAATACTGTACTTAAAAGTAAAAAAGTAAGGAACCAGATACATTTGTACTGAAAGGTATTGACAAAATTACAAATTAATTCACCTCAGAATGCTTTTAAAACAATCGATTAAAAAAGTTAATTACACAGAGTTTCAAAATAGCTAAATGAACCACAATAGGCAAGTCTAATGGGAACTATCTGGAGAGTTAGGTAAAAACAATGACTGCAGATGATGGAAACCAGATTTTGGATTAGTGGTGCTGGAAGAGCACAGCAGTTCAGGCAGCATCCGAGGAACAGCAAAATCGACGTTTCGGGCAAAAGCCTATTCCTGATGTAGGGCTTTTGCCCGAAACGTCAATTTTGCTGCTCCTCGGATGCTGCCTGAACTGCTGTGCTCTTCTAGCACCACTAATCCAAAATATCTGGAGAGTTGGGAAGTTACTGTGTTTGGAATATATTCTTAAAGATAATTGCTATGAACACACTCTCAGTTTAAGTCTGGGTAAAGGATTCAGCTTTGAAGTGGCCTTCAAATTAAAATGTGACTCAAACAATTTCAATTGACCAAAGCTTAAGGTTCTTTTGTCTGTCTTGTTGGCTGACGTATTCACCTGTGCAAGCAAAACTTCTCAGATCAATACAGTACTGTCCTACCTTTTGGTTTTAAGTCTACCTCCTTCAAAGCAGTCCATCTTTCTTTCTCACAAATTCCACCTTAACTCTCAACTCTCTAGTTAATGTGTTCAAATTTCCCTTCCTCTTTCAAATTGTGAGTGCGTTCACAATGTACACATCCTTCCTATCACTCCCAGAACAAGGTAGTTTCTGTTCCACACAGCACAATATTCTTGACATCACTTACATCAATGACTATACTCACTGCTCCTTCTTGTGCTCCTGGACTTTCTCTCTGTCTTTTAAACCCTGTTCGTCATTCTATTTTCCACAATGTCTCTCCTTTGCAGGCCACCTTCTGAGAACTGTTCTCTCTCTGCTTGGCTTTTACTCTCCCCTGGTCCTCTCTTCTATCCATATGCTACCCCTTGCCAGTATCTGAAAGTACAAATTCCATATGCACAATAAGACAAAATTTTACATTTTCTTTCCTGATTGATTCCAATATTGTTAGTCCACTCTCTAACTCCTGTTTAACATTAAGTTTCAGTTAAGTCAAAGTTTTGACTGATTTTGAAGTAGACAAGACTAAAAATATTCAAGTTAATTTAATTTAATCCAACTCCTCACTAGCACCTCTGGTCCAGTGATAAGTGTAGAACCTGGTTCAAATAAGAAGAATTCCACCATTTCAGTTCTTATCATTTTCCCTGGCTGACATCTCTGTTTCTAGCACCAACACGCTAGAACTATTTCATAATGTTGCTACAATTCCCTTGGACCCTTGCTCAATACTTTAACCTCGGTCCTTTTTAAGCCGCCTTCAGCTGTTGACAGGCCTCCACCACATTGCTGTGCCCAACTTCAGTGACCTCCTTCAGGGCTATATTCCTTCCTTATGTGAACAATTCCATCCAAGGTTACTATGTTATCTGTACCTGTGCTCCTGACCCTGAAGCTTCTTCCTTAGTCTTCCTATTTTAACTTTCCACACTACATTCACAGTGTATTAAATACTTCCTTAACTCCATTCCATTCATATTGCTTCCTTCTACTTAGTGCCAATTTCACCCCCAACATAACACATTGGTTAATATGCTCATGTAAAATGAAAAACCAAGATTGCTATCTGGTTCTCCTCAATTTGCAAAATCCTTAAGAAAACCAGAGATCATCAACAGTGTTTCCCAGCATTTTGACATAGTACAACAGACCCAAGACTATCATTCATACCACTATTGGTGGCCATCAGATGCCAGGATCAAAACGTCTATGTCTAAATTCCTGTTACTAGTGACACAATTACAACACACACAAGCTAAATGCCTACTGCTGACATAGTAACCCAATAAAAACAGCACACCAGTCCTCAACAGCTAAAATACACCCAAGATTCAGCAAAAGACTTATAATTCCCTGCAAAATCAGAAATGGTATTGACCCTGAAGCTTAAATTTTAACCTAAACTGATTTCACAGTATCAGATAAAGATGGATCATAAAACCATTTAAGTATTAAATTTACTGGTACAGAAATTTGTAGGTCATAAAGACTGTGCAGAGTTGAACATAATTAATTTGGGAATAGAATAGCAGTTTAAGATTTATTCCAAGTGCGATACACATTATTTGTGTATGATAGTTGCCCACCCAAAATGGTGTCTGGCATGATGCACTTGAAAAGAGTGTACATGTACTGCAGTGCTATTTTGGAGCTCTAAGCATTTCACTGGGAATCAGTGTCCTTGGTAGGCTTAGGCAAGTATTGTACAGCTGTATTTTTGGTGTTCTTTCTACATGCATAGTGAGTGACTGGTGGAGGCATGTAAAACAGACACATTATAAAGTCAATCAGAGTGCAATGTTAATTTGAAAATATCTGCACCATGTTGAAATTTAATGCATCAGCTAACACCCTCTCAAATTTGCAAAGCTGAATGCACAATGTTATCAGTAAGAATGACCACCCAGCAGCACTATTTGAAGAAATAGACCTATCAAAAAGTTAGGTTGTGGTTGATATCTTTTGGTTTCCGCTTTAAATTGAGAAGTTTTTCAAGCTTTTATTAGTTGTTGAAATGCTGCAACTTCTACAAGGAGTGATGTAACAAGTGCTGACTGACTCTCTTTGCTGGCTTCAAGGCTCCAAAATAAATTGTTCCCAAACATGGGTGTATTATTGGGCTCTTCACCTTGGAATAAAGCATTATTTGGAGCATGAACAATGGCCACGTTGAGCAGGACAACATGCTAGAAGGAGGTGGTGGAACTGATGAACACTAATCCAGAATCTAAGGGAAATTATTCACCCATCTCAGTGAGAAACAATGTATCAGGTATCTGTGCTTCACTAAGGACATACTCAATGAAATCTACCACCATAACCTCAGTCTCAGGCAAGGCAAGTATTCCATTACTACTGGCTATTGTGGTTAATGTGACCAAGCAACATTAAAACTTGAGCTGCTGGACTTCGAAATCATTGAAAACAGCCCATAGTTGCTATCATGTGCCTCATAATCAGAGGACATGGCTTAATTGCACATTCCTGCATCAGTTTTCAGGGACTATCAAATTGATTTTCTGCTATCCTTAGTTTGAGTTTCCGATTTCCAAACAGCTTTTGCTGTGTGAAACAGACCTAATGATTTCATTATTCATGGAACTGAGCAACTATGGAGTAGATTGTTCCAAACATCTGATTGCATTTAACCTCAAGTGTATCAACAATACTTTCTCATTCGTTTAACATAACAGAAAACATGTAGTATTGGAATTACCCCAGGAGACTTTGGCTGTCTTGTAATAGATTAAACCAACTAATTTAACAGTTAGATTTAAGTAGTGTATGAAATATGCAGCCATTTTTGATCTATGAATAGCTGAACAATTATACAATCCTGTCCTACATTTCCAGCAGTGGAAAGAACTGACCTTAGCTTGAAAAAGCATTTGTTCCAGTGCACGTGAAGTGGATTATATATTTTTCCTATATCCTCTTTTGTACGTATATATGTACATTTGTGTATTTATATACACACACACATACACAAGCGAGAACTTTCATTCTACATATTGCATGTATATTGGCCCACATGGTCTGAAGAAAGGCTCTTCCTTTTTACAAAAGGGTGCTCCACACTTGAGAGGAGATTCTGCTTAGAATTCCTGCAGAAATGAGGAACTGTACTTCCATTCTGGCAGTTCATTCATAGCACAGAATGTAAAGCAGGGTCAAACCACACCCCTTTTCCCAGCTGCTGCTGTATTCTGAAATTTAAGAGCCCCGATAGCCACTTTGAGAAAGCTAGTCAAATCTTAAGTACAGTTGGTGAGCGTGATGTTAGGGTGCCAGATAGACAGGGGAGCTGTAGGGTCAGGTTGGCAGGCGGTAAGATGCTCAGGGTAGGATGCCAGTTGGATAGGAGATAGGGTGCTAAGCAAGTAATGCAATGTTTATTGTTGGAATGGGTTGGAGAAATCCATTCTGGGGATAGGGGTGGGTGGGGGTGAAGATATCTGGTGAATTCTGGTTGAGGTGTTTGGGGGGCAGCAGTAAAGTTTAGACAGTCTGTAACAGGGGATGCAAGGAATCTCGGGCAGATATGGTTGGATTTGTTTAATAGAATCTTTGCTTAATAGGGTCAGTTTAATAGTTGTTCAGGAGTTGTACTATGCATTTCATTGTGCAACTTTTCCTTAGTGACTGTTTACTTAATACCATCAGAGCACTTTGAAGTCTTCAACCTAAATGGATACAGTCAGAGGATTCCAGGTGTAGAGGAATTCCCCTGTGGAAAATTCAGTTTACGTAGGAATTCCTTAGTATGATAGCGAGAAAAATAACCACCTGGCTAGCAGAAAACCCAGGTCATGACATCCTCATGTCCATGGTGTAATTTTGTGTGTAAAACAGAATTACTTTGTTATTAAAAAACCATTACATTTTTGCACTGGGAATACATATCTGTCAGTATAAGACTGATCTAAGCCCTATCCTTCAAGTGTACCCTTCCCAAGAGAATCACAAACTCAAATCGCACTTGTTGAAAGAACCAACATCTTGCAAAAAAATCACTCAAATAAAAGCAAGGAAAATTAAACAAAAATACATAAGCTAACAGAGCACCAAATCACAAAAGGTAGCGTACTAATGGAACAGATACCAATGATAAATGGTGCAAAATTCAGAAAGCAGAACACTCATGCTTAGCCTCTCAATATTGTTGCTGATAGTCTTAAGATTATGGGCAATTTGAATAGCACATACTAAGTATAGGAAATTGCACCATCAGGTTCATGCAATTTCAATAAAGCCAATAAGGACATAGTTAAGGGACTTGGAGAAAGTGAGAACTGCAGACGCTGGAGAGTCAAAATCAGCAAGTGTGATGCTGGAAAAGCACAGCAGGTCAGGCAAGCATCCGAGGAGCAGGAAAGTCACCGTCTTGGACATAAGCCCTTCAATCAGGAAAGGCTTATGCCCGAAATGTTGGCTTTCCTGATGATTGTTTGCTGCCTGACCTGCTGCACTTTTCCATTACCACACTTTTTCACCATAGCTATAGTTAATGCAATGGTCCTAGATACAATAGCCATTATGCATCAGGCCACTGGAAATATACAACATAAATCACTTGACATTCGGAGATTCATAAGTTTTACTAAAATTTACTGACCGCTTCCTATTTTTGTAGATTTCAAATTTGAGGGAACGTGGTCTGTACCAACCATGGCGGCTCTGCTTATCTGATCTTTCTGTATAATAGGTGATTGATGAAAGACAGACGTCACAAAACCCCATCATAGGCATCGATTAAAACTTTCCTGAAGTAGTTGCTGTGGACACTGCCATTATTACATCATACAGTTGCTGCATTTACCAATGGACTTACTGTGTAATGCAATAATCTATTACCTGATCCTCTGTGACCTGTGACATCACAAAAGGAGACCACTTGCAGTAATGGATACCTGTTTGGAATCAGCAGCTATGTGAAAATTCAACAGTGGTCTACCTCTGAAATATTGATACTTTTAATCAACCTGTTCAAACATGGTGTGACACACCTCTTGAACAAGTGGATCTTGAACATGGACTTCTTACCCAGAGGTAGGGATACTACCACTGCACCACAAGAGGCCTAGAAAGCTTAAGCTTTAAAAATAGATAAAAGAGCTAAATGAAAGAATAAAATACAACTCTTATGAAAACAGTCCAGCTGGACAATGTCAGGTCTACCTTTAGTCAGCAGATTTCAAAGATTGCAGATGACTACAGCACCCCTAGACAAAGAAGAAGGAATGGGGAGGAAACATGCTTGATGACTATGCATTATCTTGTGCTGGTGCTGCATGAGTATGGACATGAAGTGATTGGGTGCCATTGTGATGTCCTCTGGTTAAATGACATCCCACAACTCACTGCAGCAGGAGACTGAAAAATCACTCTTTGAAACAGGTACTTTCAAATTACTAGTACTATAGAAAGGTACCGTAAAGGGGATTCGCCACATTTGGTAGACTTTCTTGTGAAGCATACCTTCATTTAATTAATTGATCTGATTGAAATACCCTATTAGTTACTAATCACATCAATTTTGGCAAGTAGCAAAAATATATTATGTGATAAAAGCAGAGATATTACTTTGTGGAGAACATATTCATGCATCACTTGAGCAATTTCTAAAAGGACACAATTTAAAGTTTACATACCCACATATCACTAAACAGATGCACGAGTTTAGATTAGATTCCCCACAGTGTGGAAACAGGCCCTTCAGCTCAACCAGTCCACACCAACCCTCCGAAGAGCAACTCACCCAGACCCACCTCCCTCTGACTAATTGACCTAACACTATGGGGCAATTTAGCATGGCCAATTCACCTGACCTGCAAGTCTTTGGACTGTGGGAGGAAACCGGAACACCCGGAGGAAACCCACGCAGACACAGGGAGAATGTGCAAACTCCACACAGTCACCCGAGGCTGGAATTGAACCTGGGTCCCTGTTGCTGTGAGGCAGCAGTGCTAACCACAGAGCCACTGTGCCACTTTAGGACACATTAGAGCTCAGTAACAAATTGGTCACAGTACCTGAACCATTAACTCTCTTTCTCTCCACAGATGCTTCCAGACCTGCTGAGTTTCTCCAGCAATTTTTGTTTTTGTTTCTGAGATAAATTGGTTTTGGTAATAGTCAATTTTCAACAACCCATTTCTCCTCCAAAAATGTCAAAATATTTACCCCTTTCTCTATTTTCCCTTTAACTTGTAAACACAGATTCCCCCTCTTTCAAATTTATTTTGATTGACCCTTTTTGCTTTCTAATTTATCAGCAATTATCTACATTCTCCTTGATAAATATCACATGTTGCTCAGTATTACCTTTTAATAATATCTTTTGTATTTTGCCTCTTTTCAAGATAATAATCAACTGGTCTTGATCAGAAATAGAAGCCTCCTTGGAAAGCGGCGGCTAACTGAGTTCTAGTCTATCTTCATTCATCTATCATTCATACAATTCATAGTTTAGTGGAATATGTTGTAGTATTAATTTAAAGTAAAACTGCATGATTCGTAAAAATACTTCAGATGGAAAATGTATTAGTGCATTTTGTAGATTGTAAATGCAAATGCAGGAAGATGTACACAAGGGAATGATTTCTAATTTTTCAGCTAATCAAAGGTACTTTGCATGTATTATATTTGTGCAAATAGCACATAATTTTATGCAATTAAATTGAGCATCTCACAAGCATTCTACCTATAATACAAATACAAAACAATTCCAGAAATTTAAAATCTTTAATCTATGGTAGATGTCAAAAGGGCAAGGATATGATTTAAACTTCAGGGTTTTTAAAAAATCTTTGCACACCTTTTATTTCAAGTTGTGGTTAGTTGCATAGAAAACGCTGCTCAAAGTATAATGAAGAATATGGACAAAATCACGTCCTTGCAAAATAGAATATAAATATTTTTATTTCATAAGCTCTTTTCAGAAAAAAAGTCAAAATGACAAACAGCAATACTTCAGGCAAAATTTGTAAAGCACCAACTATTAAGTCAATAAAAGCTTTATTAAAAAAAAAGTTCCACTGGGGAATCTCATTTAACACCATTTACCTCACATGGTTATTAAAAACAGACAATGACATAAAATTGATTGGGGTTTTGCACCCTACCATCAACTTTGAACAAAATCACTACACTGTACAGTAAGTTTTAGAATCAACATTCCACTCTAGCATTTTGAGGAGCTTTATTTTTGAAGAATTTGTGTAAAGAGCTTTGCAGGAGTCAACAGTGAAAGAACATACTATGTACAATATATACAGAATTACACTTTAATTATGCATGGCCCGAAAGACTTCCAGAAATTCAGTGTATTTCTTCTTCACCTCATTAACCTGTACCGCTGCAGAAAAAGGAAGAGGTGAACAATCATATTCTTTGACAAATTTAATGTCCTTAATATATAATAGTCCTGCATATTAAAAATTTAGAAACATGATCTTAAAACTAACTTTTGTCTCAATGTCACAATGCAAAAAAAAAGGTTAATTAAAAAAATCTTACATGGACCTGGCCACTAACTTTGATTAACTATAATAATTGTGACAGTTACATGCCTTCATTTGATTTGATTTATTGTTGTCACATGTACTAAAATACTGTGAAAAGTGTTGCTTAATGTGTGCTATTCAGGCGAATCATATGTACAGCAGGGTAATAGAACAGCTAGAAAAGGTGCAGAGAAAGATCAACTCAATTCTGATGCTTCCAGTATTCAAACAGCCAAATGACCAGTATTTCCCCCTAATTTGTGTGCAAGTTCAGCCACTCAACAGCCTGACAGGTACCTTGCTCCATGTTAAGTATGGTGCCTGCTCAAAAAGAAATTGCAAAGTACACAACAACAGAATTTTGTTAGAATGTTCATCATCATAGGTCACATGAATAAGGAGGCCAAACATGACTAGCTCAGTACATGGAGCAATTGATTCACACTATAAGAAGCATAATCCTTCAGGAAAGTAAGATTAGTGAAGGACTTTAAAAAAGAATGCTGTGCACCAGCATCTGAATACATAGTACATCAAATAGTAGAATGGGAAGGTAATGACCTGGTGATATTATCGTTGGACTGTTAATCAAGAGACCAAGGTGATATTCTGGGGACCCATAGCAGTTGATAAGAATTTGAATCCAATCAAATCTGGAATTAACAGTCTAACGATGCATGAATCCATTATCAATTGTCGGGAAAAACCCATCTGGTTCACTAATATCCTCTCAGAAAGAAAATTGCCATCTGATCCTGGTCTGGCCTATACTTGACTCCTGACCTGTAGCCATGTAGTTCTTAACCATCCCACTCTGGACAATTAGGGATGGCCAATATATGCTGGCATAATTAGCGATGACCTCATCCCATGGGTGAATATAAACACTAATTTAGAAGAAATATTAGGCAAAATTATAATTTAAATTGGTTACGAGAATGTTTATTCAAGATACATGTTCATGTAACTTTGCAAAACTATGAATATGCATTATGCCTTTGGAGCATTTTAATTCACAATTAAGTGATAATTGTTGGCAATGGAAAGATTGTGCAATACATGTGATTGTTAAGAGAGGTAGGCAACAGTTGCCTGATTGCTTTACTTACGCAGTGTGGCAACGTCACCACCTTCCCAGTTTATCACATCTTGTTGAAGTCCATTCACGATTGTCTCCAACTTCCTGCATGTGTCACTTATTTCTGCCAAGGCTGCAAGCTCCTTTGTAAAGGGGTACATGTATGTAACCAGATGACAAGCATTTTTAGGATTCAGATAGCATGCTGACACTAAGTTGCAGAAGCACAGATTTGTACCAAATGGATTGACACAAAATGTGCACACACAAGCACAGAATTTGACGATGGGCTCATTTTTGTGCAAGCTGGACAAACTTAATATAATTGGTTCACATACTGTGAGCTGATTCTTAATGTGAAAGTATATTAACTCACTCTTATAGCATCAAACTGGAAATAATATAAGTAATCAAGATGGTGCAGAATAAGACGCGGCAGTCAGAGTACCTCTGCTGACCAGCTCCTTATCTTTTTGTTTCTTCCCTCTTTGCAGCAGCTTCCACCAAATCTCACCTCACACCTCACTTCTTAAATAAATTATCCGACCCTGCTGGAGCAGAGCTCGACACAGACCGAGTCCGGAGCTGCAGCGAGTCCCGCAGCAGCAGCAGTGCAGTGAGACCTGTACAGTGGACAGCATGTGGAGCCAGACTAGACTCATATTCTGAAGCCCAGCAGGCCCGTCTCATGTTGGAAAAGGACTCTGAGGACAATAACTTTATAAACTTGAGTACTTTATAGACACTTTTTAATTTCAATTTGGGTGTTTAAACTCTGTACTTCCATGCTAATCTTTTTTAAAACTATTTCAGCTCTGTGAAAACACTTAAAAGTATCTGTACCTAAGAAAGCGCCAAGAGGCGACATTACAAACTTTTCACTGCACTCATTCAAGTGCACATGACTATAAAGGCTATTCTACTCTAATAAAGTTGCAAGCCTGGTCTCTCAAGATTAAAAACAGAATTAACTGGATTCTTTGTTCATGGAAAACACGAACATTTTCCTGTAAATTGAGAATTCATATCTGTCATTGCGGCAAATTTGTTTTGCCTCCAAGCTAAAAGTTATTATGCTCAATCTGACTCCATTTCAAACAAATAATTCTGTTTCGAAAGTTTGAAAAAAAAACAAAATTTAAGGATCTCATTGCTGAACTTTAAAATCACAAACATGCGCAAGACTTACATCAACACAAGATGTCAGAAGCTTATGGACAGCTCTGCAGAGTGATCCAAAGTTGCAAAGATCCGGTGGTGCTTTATTACAGTGCATACCAAATTCATGCTCAAACGTCAGAGAAAACACAGTCATCAGCTGATGGAAGTCTGAAAGCGTGAGCTTCAAGGTTTGAAAGGTGGTATCATTATTCTCAGTGGGACCCAGAAAAACAAGCTAAATTTTATTTAAAAAACAAAGTTAAAAACAGAAATTACCAGCATTACCAGGGCAGCTACATGTTCAGAATGAGCAAATAAACAGAAATGAATACAGAATCAAATTCTGTGGATGCTTCATTTCTGAAACTAAAAATAGAAAATACCGTGACAGAAAAAAATAAAACTAATACTTCAAGTCAATGACCTTTCAGTAATTATTTATGACTTCACAGGTGTTTGCCTGACCTGCGGAGCACGTCTAGAACTTTATGTAGAAACTTAGATGGCACAATATCTAATAACTGTGTGGGATTAGATTGTATCCATCCAAGTGGAATAAACACACCACAATGTTTTCAACAATTACTTTGCAAAGTCCAAACCTGGTTTCCAATTGATGTGAGCACAATGCAGAACTGATCATCAGCAGACATTATCTGAAATTTCATTCAGATGGCCAAAGAATAATTGGTGAAAGAAATAGTAGATAACGTGCTTGTGCATTATGAAGTATTGTTAACATTGGGTTTAAGTTACTGAATGAGCTTTATTCTGCACTAAATCAACCTACATCTGATCTGGAATTGCTAGATACTATATTGGGAAGATGTTCCAATTCATCAACATCATTATTCACCTTTGGTACATAACTTCTGCAAATTTTGTAGCCCTGTAGAATATATTCACCAAAAATATTATAAATCCCATCTCACCCTCTCCCAAATCAGAGACTGGTTTCACATTATTTTTGGAGACATTGCCTCTTTCCACCACCTAAATTGAGAAGTAGGGGTTGATTTTCTCCAGTTTCACCCAAGATCACAGAGCATTCTTCCTCTCTCTCATTGACAGAAACACTCAAACAATCAGTTGTACCTCTTAATTCTCTTTACAGCTCTGACTTTCAAAAAGACCAACAAGCATCCATACAGTCCCCATTAAGGGATTCAGAGCAACTGTCAATCAGCAATCATTAACAGCTACCTTCTTAAAAATAACGGGCAATAGCTTTTCAGGATAAATCAAATATGAGGAGTTTGTAAATCTTACTGTTTTCTTCATCTCTTCAAGGTATCCATTTGTTTCCTTTAATTCCTCAGAGAGTTTCACCAACATTTTCTCCATAGAATGAGTAGAAGGTGGCGAACATCTCCTGAAATTATTTTCAGACAAATTAAATGGTTGCAAACATAATAGCTTGCCTCTAAAGTAGTCGGAAGTTAATGCAAGTCGCACTTTTTGAAGACACTGCGCATGCACCTACCCTTGGAAATTAAAGAACTATAATTGCTAAACATTGGCCTTACAGAGTCATATCATTTTACCCTTTGAATAAAACAGTGCAAGCACTCTCCGGAGACCTAAGCACAATCTAAACTGACACATTAATGCACCACGAATGGAGTGCTGCATTTGGATGCACTATCTTTGGATTTTAACTGAAGAACATACAACCTTTCCGCGTAGATTTTAATACCCCAAGTTATAAGTGAAATAAAAACAGAAGACACTTCTCTTTCATCCAACATTACCACATCAGTTAATCTGCTACTTTTTTTTTGCTGTTTGTGGAATCTTGCCGAGCATACATCAGCAATCATGTTTTCTTGCATCATAACATTGACTATACTTTGAAAACACTTAAATTGATTGCGAAAAACTCTGGCATGCCCCAAGGACACAAAAGTCATAATATACAATCATTAGTTCAAGTCAAATTTAAATCTTCAATTACAAGAAAAATACATTCCTGCAGTATAACCTGATCTGAATATTTGTGGATAAAGGCAACAAACATGAATCGTAAAATTAAGTAACGTGCTTCTAACACTATCCAGTTCATGTTCATTTTGTTGTTAGATTTCAGAAGCCTGCAAAATTCCAAGGAAAACTTGCAGATTTAACATAACTTTTTTCCAATGATTTTCACCTCAATAAACAAACTGTGGCTTTTCAAACTTTTTATGAACAATTGTTTGTACATTTGAGCCTTCTAACATAACTGTCTAGGCAATATAACATTCATACATCTTAAAATGTTCCAATAACATTCTATCAAAAAACCACTTGCTTTTTCCCTCGTGATTCAAAATTGGCCTCAGCTCTTTTAAGAAGTCTGTGTGCATCAAGAGAGAGGTTGAAATCCAGTTTTGCAGGTGATCGAAGATGAGGGTCATTTCGAACTTCTGCGAGTAACTGGGAATTCCACGCATGTACAGAACTGAAAACAAAATAAAAGTTCATTAACATCTTTTAATGTATCAAGAAAAATTTTCAATTTACTGGTGTTCGAACCAGTGAATTTTGCTCAGCATGAAATGTTAAGGGTCTATCGTGAGGTCTTCTTGAAATGGTGTAATCAAGTAATCACTGAATTTAGTTAACACATTTCGCACATTTCTTGTTGAATAGTTCTCATTAATTTCAAATTGCTCACATCAGCATTTAATTAAAGTCATAGAGGTGTTCAGCATGGAAACAGACCTTGTGGTCCAATCCGTCCATGCCAACCAGATATCCCAACCCAATCTAGTCCCACCTGCCAGCACCTGGCCCATATTCGTCCAAACCATTCCTATTCATGTACCCATCCAAATGCCTCTTAAATGTTGCAATTGTACCAGCCTCCACCACATCCTTTGGCAGCTCATTCCACACACGTACCACCCTCTGCGTGAAAAAGTTGCTCCTCAGGATGTTTTACATCTTTCCCCTCTCACCCTAAACCTATGCCCTCTAGTTCAGGACTCCCCGACCCCAAGGAAAAGACTTTGTCTATTTACCCTATCCATGCCCCTCATAATTTTGTAAACCTCCATAAGGTCACCCCTCAGCTGCGGACGGTCCAGAGAAAACAGCCCCAGCCTGTTCAGTCTCTCCCTGTAGCTCAGATCCTCCAACCCTGGCAACATCCTTGTAAATCTTTTCTGAACCCTTTCAAGTTTCACAACATCTTTCAGATAGGAAGGAGACCAGAATTGCACGCAATATTCTAACAGTCTTGTACAGCCGCAACATGACTTCCCAACTCCTGTACTCAATACTCTGACCAATAAAAGAAAGCATACTAAATGCCTTCTATCTACCTGCGACTCCACTTTCAAGGAGCTATGAACCTGCACTCCAAGGTCTCTGTTCAGCGACACTCCCTAGGACCTTATCATTAAGTGTATATGTCCTGCTAAGATTTGCTTTCCCAAAATGCAGCACCTCGCATTTATCTGAATTAAACTCCATCTGCCACTTCTCAGCCCGTTGGCCCATCTGGTCAAGATCTTGTAATTGGAGGTAACACTCTTCGCTGTCCACTACACCTCCAATTTTGGTGTCACCTGCAAACTTACTAACTGTACCTTTTATGCTCGCATCCAAATCATTTATGAAAATGACAAAAAAGTAGAGGACCCAACACCAATCCTTGTGGCACTCCACTGGTCACCGGCCTCCAGTCTGAAAAACAACCATCCACCACCACCCTCTGTCTTCTACCTTTGAGCCAGTTCTGTATCCAAATGGCTAGTTCTCCCTGTATTCCATGAGATCGAACCTTGCTAATTAGTCTCCAATGGGGAACCTTGTCGAACGCCTTACTGAAGTCCATATCGATCACATCTACCGCTCTGCCCTCATCAATCTTCTTTGTTACTTCTTAAAAAAACTCAATCAAGTTTGTGAGACATGATTTCCCACGCACAAAGCCATGTTGGCTATCCTAATCAAACCTTACCTTTCCAAATACATGTACATCCTGTCCCTCAGGATTCCCTCCAACAACCAACGTCAGGCTCACTGGCCTATAGTTCCCTGGCTCGTCCTTGCCCTTCTTAAACAGTGTCACCACGTTAGCCAATCTCCGGTCTTCCAGCACCTTAACTGTGACTATCGATGATACAAATACCTCAGCAAGAGGCCCAGCAATCATTTCTCTAGCTTCCCATAGAGTTCTAGGGTACACCTGATCAGATCCTGGGGATTTATCCACCTTTATGCATTTCAAGACATTCAGCACTTCCTCCTCTGTAATTTGGATATTTTGCAAGGTGTCACCATCTATTTCCCTACAGTCTATATCTTCCATATCCGTTTACACAGTAAATACTAATGTAAAATATTCATTTAGTATCCCCCCCAGTTTCTGCGGCTCCACACAAAGGTCTCCTTGCTGATCTTTGCGGGGCCTATTTTCTCCCTAGTTACCCTTTTGTCCTTAACATATTTGTAAAAAACATTAGATTCTCCTTAATTCTATTTGCCAAAGCTATCTCATGTCCCCTTTTTGCCCTCCTGATTTCCCTCTTAAGCATATTCCTACTTCCTTTATACACTTCTAAGGATTCACTCGATCTATCCTGTCTTTAGCTTACATATGTTTCCTTCTTTTTCTTAAACAAACCCTCAATATCTTTAGTCATCCAGCATTCCCTATACCTACCAGCCTTTCCTTTCACCCTAACAGGAATATACTTTCTCGTTATCTCATTTCTGAAGGTTTCCCATTTTCCAGCCGTCCCTTTACCTGCGAACATCTGCCCCCCAGTCAGCTTTTGAAAGTTCTTGCCTAATACCATCAAAATTGGCCTTTCTCCAATTTAGAACTTCAACTCTTAGATCTGGTCTATCCTTTTCCATCACTATTTTAAATCTAATAGGATTATGGTCGCTGGACCCAAAGTGCACCCCCGCTGACACCTCAGTTACCTGCCCTGCCTTATTCCCCAAGAGTAGGTCAAATTTTGCACCTTCTGTAGTAGCTACATCCACATACTGAATCAGAAACTTTTCTTGTACACACTTAACAAATTCCCCTCCATCTAAACCCTTTACACTATGGCAGTCCCAGTTTATGTTCGGAAAGTTAAAATCCCCTACCATAATCATCCTATTATTCTTACAGATAGCCAAGGTCTCCTCACAAATTTGTTTCTCAATTTTCCTCTGACTATTGGGGGGGGGGGGGGGGAGGTCTATAATACAATCCCAATAAGGTGATCATACCTTTCTTATTTCTCAGTTCCACCCAAATAACGTCCCTGGATGTATTTCCAGGAATATCCCCCTCAGCACAGCTGTAATGTTATCCCTTATCAAAAACGCCACTCCCCCTCCTCTCTTACCTCCCTTTCTATCCTTCCTGTAGCATTTATATCCTGGAACATTAAGCTGCCAGTCCGGACCATCCCTGAGCCACTTTTCTGTAATTGCTATGATATCCCAGTCCCATGTTCCTAACCATGCCCTGAGTTCATCTGCCTTCCCTGTTAGACCCCTTGCATTGAAATAAATGCGGTTTAATTTATTAGTCCTACCTTGTCCCTGCCTTCCCTGACTGTTTGACTTGCTTCTGTTCTCAACTGTTTCAGTCTCAGATTGACCTCTTTCCTCACTATCTCCCTGGGTCCCTCCCACCCACCCACCCACTCCCCCCCCACCTTATTATTAGTTTAAGTCCTCCCAAGCAATTTTAGCAAATCTCCCTGCCAGTATATTAGTCCCCTTCCAATTTAGGTGCAATCCGTCCTTCTTGTACAGGTTACTTCTACCCCAAAAGAGATTCCAATGATCCAAAAATATGAATCATTCTCCCATACACCAGCTCCTCAGCCATGCATTCATCTGCTCTATCCTCCTATTCCTGCCCTCACTAGCTTGTAGCACTGGGAGTAATCCAGATATTACCATCCTCGAGGACCTCCTTTTTAAATTCCTGCCTAACTCTATGTAATCTCCCTTCAGACTCTCAACCTTTTCCCTTCCAATGTTGTTAGTTCCAATGTGGACAATGACCTCTTGCTGGCCCCTCTCCCCCGTGAGAACATTCTGCACCCTCTCTGAGACATCCTTGATCATGGCACCTGGGAAGCAACACACCATTCTGATTTTTTGCTGCTGGCCACAGAAACATCTGTCTGCACCTCAGACTAGAGAATCCCCTAACACAAATGATCTCTTGGAACCCAACACACCGCTTGTTGCATTAGAGCCAGTCTCAATACCAGAAACTTGGCTGTTCGTGCTACGTTCCCCTGAGAATCCACCCCCTCACCTACATTTTCCAAAACAGCATACTTGTTTGAAATGGGTATAGCCACAAAAGACTCCTGCACAAGCTGCCTACCTCTCTTACCTTTCCTGGAGTTAACTCTTCTATGTGACTGTATCTGCGACTTTTCCCCTTCCTGTAACTGCCATCCATCACATACTGTTGTTGTTGCAAATTCTTCATTGCTTCTAACTGTCTTTCCAACCAATCCATTCGATCTGATAAGAATCTATAGATTCAAGAATTTATCTCCAAAAGTAGAATCTTCTGCTGCCAAAAAGCAGAGGGGAAAGTTGCAGGAGGGGAAGACAATCAAGCTGATTAGCTTCAAGGAGATTCCTGCCACCACAGGAATTAAGTTTAAAAGACCACAAGGGCTTCTTTACTATCATTACCTATAAAACAGAGTGTACTGCCTATCAGATGGTGAGCAAGCCTCTAGTCTGCTCTAATTTGATGATGATCAGGGTCCATATGAGGCACAAGGCAGGGCAGCTACTGAAAAACAAACTCCTGCCACTACATCTGACCACTTACAAATCCAAACCCCATGCCCCGCAAGCCCTCCTCCACTGGTGTGACTGCAGCTTCTGGATTCTGGTGATGTTTGCTACAGCTCACAGTGTCTGGCAGTCTGCAGTTGTGCTGGACAGATTGTCGCTGCTGGCTAATACTGTCCCGGGAAGTGAGCCTGCCGAAAGCCCAATAAGTGACCACTTAAGTACAAGATCTTGGTGGCTCCCTCACCTGTTTTTATCCCTGTCACCGTACTTAGAACAAAGAATGGAAATTTCTGCCACAAGACTTTGTACAAAAATTCCACTGCAAGCATAAATCTATATTATAATTTGGTACTTGTCATAGTTCACGTAAGTATAACAAATGTTTCACTTAGCCATCTTTAGACCTCAGTATAGATGTATTAATATTTCACATTTTCACCATAATGCTTTATTGAAATCCTCCAAACACCAGGGAAGGAACTTAACACAAGCACCTTTTTTTAAAAATATGTTAAAAGCATACTATCTAAGAATTTATTTTATTTTCTAAATGTACATTAAACTGCACAGCAATATATATTTTAAACATGTTAATTAGTAGATTTACTATCATTATAATACTAATAGATTTCTTATGGATCTGTGCATAGTCAAAATCAACTACAGTTTATTGGCACACTGTATTATGTAAGGGTAGCATGCATTGACTTAAGTCAGGACCCATTTCAAATAATACATTTTATATATTCTTATTTCATATTTTTGATCTTTATGTAGCAAAACTTGCAGCAATTTGGATGTGGGAGTAGCGTTGATAAAGAATAGCAGTTTTTCAACAGAGCAAGATGGAAAATGCAAAACTGAAGCAACATAGCAAATTTTGCTATGATGCCTCGGCACACAGGAATTTATAAGTTGGGGCACTAAGAATTGAAGCATAATTAAAGTGCAAATATACTTCACAAAATAAACAACTTAACTTATACTTCAAACAAAATTACAAAACCTCAGTAGTGTTACTTGCTCAGAAATGGTGAACAACACAGCCATCAGGATATTGAATTTAATATGTAGTCTCTGCCTAATTGGTTTCAGGTTGGACAGCTGCAGAAGTGCTCCAACATAGCAGGTCCCTATGGCAGAAAATCATCTAAGGTTTTTGTTCATGGCGTTGGGTTCTCTGAAAGAAAATATGTGTGTGTGTCCACTGACAGGATTAGCTGATAAGAATATAAGATGCAGGAGCAGAATTGTGCCATTAGGCCCATCAAGTCTGCTCAACCAAACATGGCTGATAAGTCTCTCAATCCAATTCTCCTGCTTTCTCCATGTAACCCTTGATCCCCTTACTAATCAAGGACCTCTCTCTCTCTTTTCAATACACTCAATGACTTGGTCCCCACAGCCTTCTGCAGCAATGAGTGCTACGGATTCACTATTATCTGGTTGAAGAAATTCCTCATCTTATAAGTAGCCATCACTTTCTTCACTGTACCTAGGTTCACAACTACTTTTTAAAAAGTTCTGATATTTTAACTAAATTATACTCTGATTAGGAGTCAATAATTTCAAGGAAGGATGAGAGGAGATTGGAGGTTAAAAAAAATGGTCTGATGTCATTCAGGAAGGATTTTTTTTGTATAGATATAACAGATTAGAAATGTATTTTTCATTGAAATTGAGTTACTGCAATGAATCAATTTGACATTCAAAATTATAACTCTATGGTGCATGCTTCTAATAGAACATGCAGTATTTTATCCCAAACAGAAGATACTCGGTGTTTAACTCAGAGCCAGGATATAGATAATTACAGTATTGCAGATAAATCAAATAATGTACATCAATTTTTGAATTAGCCTGTAAAATGATGTAGATTCTATGACAGATGCATATAGGTCCTGACAGATAAGCAGGGAATGAACCCCTTTTACTAAAATAAATTATAGAAATATGCATTAAGGGAACAAAAGAAAAATTACTTACTCAATGCATGTTAAATCTGTTGATGCTGTTGTAATTTGTTTATATTGCTGAAGGCCACCCAACATTTTATCCATCATCAACAACTGTCTACAAGGACTTTCCTGACCCTAACATCCAAAGAAAAATATTACAATTTTATAATTCATTGGTCTCAGAATCATCATAAATGCAACAGTAAGATTCAATATATTTAAGTCAGCCTATTTCTATAGTGTTAAGAAATCTAAATAGTCACAATTGCATGGTACCATACCATATACAGAACAAACTCAATTATCCAAACGAGACGGGTGGCCAGTATTTTGTTTGGATAACAGAGAGTTCAGATAACGAATAGCATTTTTACAGGACTTTGAGATCTTGTTCAGATAATCTGAAATTCAGATTATTGATGTTCGGGTAATCGAGGTCACCCAGTAAACCAGTGACTAGTTATCAAAGCATGGTGGAGCTTATGAACAGTGTGCAGTGTTCAGCTCAAAAGCATCTCAATCCAATCATTAAGGGTTAATTAGACATAGCAATAAGCAATTAGAGGAAAGGAATCTGTTTTGGCTGGCAATGATCATGCCTTGGATTGGGAACAGCTGTTTTGCATGACACCTGGATTTATGACTATCAAGCACAAAGGAGTACTTGGGAAAGTACTCAGAGATGGCAATACAGCACATAATATCAGATTCAGAACAGTAATAAAATGGAAGATCTTTCGCCATCGGACAGAGGTACATGAGACTGGGTCCATGGAAATTGAGTCAGAGCTGCAAGTACTTGCCATCACCCAGGAGTCCTAGGTGGGCAGAAGGCAGTGAGACTTGCTTGTTGAATATGTCTAAAGTAGTTTACAGGAATACATTCACTCATTAGTTTGAATATATCTAAACTGGATTTAACTAATATATTTGTTTTAATCAAAGTCTTTTTGCATTCACTAAAATCAGATCTTGAAGAACCTGTTAGGCACTTTCAGCCTGATACGCAGTGCCAACAAAAGCATATTTCCATCAGTGGTATTACAAGACATCAGCCACAAAGCTATAAGTAGAAGACATAGACGGAAAGTCAGGCTCATTACCAGCCAATGAGCTCCAACACAGCACATCAGGCAACACATTGGTAAAGAAGAGTGTGCTGTTAATGCCTGACAGAAACAAAGCTACCAGCTTAAATATGGCATCGATTAGGCGCATCTGCCACTGAAGAATTGTATCTAACCACAATCTGAGATTTCTAGGCCTGACAAATGCCTCATGCTACCACAATTGTAAATCCACAGGATTCAAGCTTGTTTGATGCAGAGTGCAGGACAGCAGCAGCAGCCACATTTAAAAATATGAGGTGTCAAAGTGGTGAAACAGATGCAAACTAAACAACAGATACAGCATGTTATAGACAGAAATAAGTGATTCCACAATCAACAGATCAAATCAAACTTGGAGTCTGCCATATCCAGTTGTACAATTAAACAACTGATTCAGCTTCACTTCAGGTCTCCAATGTCTCAGATAATATTCTTCAGTAAATTTGATCTATTCCATGTAAGATCAAGAAAAAGCAGAAAACAGCAGATGCAACAAAACTGACGCATCCTGAAACATTTCAGTTGCATTGAAGATTGGTGCTTCAGAACTAGCTGCAACTCTAAACAAGCTGATCCAGCTCAGCTAAGACACTGTTAACCACTTATGATGCTGCTGCTCCTTTAATAAGGGTATGTTGTGCTTGTTTTTTTTAAATCAGAGGGGTCTTGAAGTCATAGGTTCCAAGACGTCTGGGTTTATCTACTTGAAGAAGCTTTTAAGTTTCAAAAAAATACACTTGTTACAATGAAAGGATGGTGGTCAGTTCTCCCAGCTCTGCTTTTTTTTGGTTTGTTTTGGTTTTAGCAGTCTGGCTGTTCAGAGCTGCTGGTCAGTAACAGCTGGGGAATCCCAAGAAACAGCTACAGTGGAAGGAGGCTCTATGTTAAATCTCTCTGCAATCTCTCTCTCCTGTAATTACCTGTGTCTGATTTTACTTTTTTGCCAAGGGGATGTTTATGGGAACTGTTGCAGGCATTTGGAACAGCATCATTAAGTTGGAATAGTCTGGTGGGTTTTTGGATAGGTTAAGTTATTCTGTATTCTGTTCTCTTTTTCTGTGGTCATTCAGTACTCTGTAAATAAATTCTGTTCTGTTTAAAACCGAGGGGTTTTGACCAGCTGCATCACTCTTGGAATATCCACACTGAACCTGCTTAAAACAACTAGAAAAGTTAGGGGCTGGGCTTCAAACATTTTGAGGGGGTCCTGCCTGGTCCATAACACACTTGCCAAAGTAGAAAATTGCCAAAGGTCTTCTAAGGAAGGGTCATCAGAAATTACCTGAAACGTTAACTCTAATTTCTCTTCACAGATGCTACCAGACCTGCTGAGCTTTTCCAGCAATTTCTGTTTTTGTTTCTGAAAACTCTCCACTGGTTAGAATCATATTTAGCACAGAATAAAATGGTTCTCGTTATTGGAAACAAATCCTCTCAGTCATAGGCCATTGCTACAGGAATTTCTCTGAAATTCATTCTACTACTTCATCAATTATCTTCCCTCAATCATGAGTGGAGATGTTTGATGATGACTGCCCAGTGTTCTGTAACATTCATAAAGATAGTGAAGCAGTTTACGACTGCACACAGCAAGACATGAAGAACATTCAGGCTTTGGCTCATCAGTGCCGAATAACATTCATGCTACAGAAGTATCAAGTAATGACTATCTCTAACAAGTGGGAATCTAACAACCTCTCCTGAACATTTAAAAAAATCATCACCGCTAAAACCCTAACGTCAACATCTTGGGGGTAACCATCGATCAAAAACTTAACTGTTCCAACTATTTAAATACATACTGTGACAACATAGCACATTAGAGGTGATGATTTCTACGGTGAATAACTTTACACTTGACTCCCCCAAAGTCTGTGAACCAATTACAGGGCACAAGCCAAGACTGTGAATACTCTCTACTTGCCTGCATAAATGTGCTTCCAATGGCACTCCAAAAACTGAATATTATTCAGGAAAAAGCAGCCCATTGCTCACCTTAAACATTCACTCCTTCACCACTGGCACATAGCAGCAGCAGCGCATAACAATATATGGCGCAATGAAACAGGTTGTCAACCCTCCTCTGACAGCCCTTCCAAACCCACCCCCCAATATCCATCACCTAAAAGGACAAGGAAAGCAGATGAATGTGAGCATCACTACTTGCAAGTTTCCTTTCAAGCAACACAGCATCCTAACTTGGAACTATATCATTGTTCTTTCACTGCTATGGGGCAAAATCCTAAGACTACTTTCCTAACAGCACTGAGTTTACTTATACCAGATCAGCTGCAGATGTGCAGCTAGTCAGTTCATTACTACCTTCTCAAGGGCATTTAACCTTCCATGAAGATTTTTTAACATTAGGTCATCATAATCCAATGAAGCCGTCTTCAAATAGATACATTGAGCTATTCTTCTAAAACATCCAAACTCAGGCTAATTATAACAGAAGTCCTGCATTGCACCATTATGATGCAAAATTCAGATGATTGTCCAGTAATGTCAGCAGAATACTGGAGAAATTCACAAACCAAAATGCAGACTAAGGGTATAGGAGGTTCTTGTGCAATTGACTATTATATAACGCATGTATCAGCCATTCCAAGCGAGTAATGGGAATGTGAAGTCTAATTTTAGAATAGCCTAAACATTGAGGGAAATGAGTCAATTTAAAAATAATCAAGATCATACATTACCAAAAAGAGATCATAATCTTCAGCACTGCAGACCCCCAAGTTATGACCAAGCCATGTCATTGCTGTGAAACAGAGTATCAAAGTATTTATAATAGTGAAGCAATCTTATATCAATTAGATTCACAACAATTTTAATTTCACACAAAGTTAGCAGTTATGTTTTAAAATATGATCACAATTGTACAAAAGAAAAATACACTGTCCTGTATTGCTTTAACTATAAAAGACCAGGCACTAATTGAATTTATGTATTGATAATTACGAAAGGACTTAATAAAGTGGATGCAAATAAAGTTTCGCCCTTGATGCGATCATCTTAACTTTAGGGATAAATCATTCGAAAGAAATCAGAAAGTACTACTTCCTCATTAAGGATAGCAGGATTTGGAACTTGCTTTCCTCAAAAGCTGTGTTTGTTGAACTGATTGGCTAGACGCACGCAGAATTCTTCAGGATATGGTCCTGTTTCTCAGATAGCATTTTCCAGATTGGGATAAATTCTCCCATAACCATGATCAAAGTTTTGCAATGTTTACTATTTTTAGAAAGAGTTTGAGTTACTGGTGCTAAAATAAAGGATTATTTTACCTATTGTGTAAAGGTACTCTGATTTACTTACTTATACTTATTTATAATTCATATCCCTAGATATACAGTTTGCCAAAACTGTATACTTGATTAATTGTAAAACTCTAGTATTATGGCTTTCAGTGCAACAATGATCACACGAAACCTTTCTGCCCAAATTACATCATAAAAGTTTATTTTGCATTAGTTCATGGGATGTGAGCATCACTGGTTGGGCCAGCATTTATCATCCATCCTTAATTGTCCTCAAGAAGTAAGGTTTGAACTGCCTTCTTGAACGACTGCAGTCCATTTGATACAGTAAGACCCACATTCCTGTCAGGAAGAGAGGATGTTGACCTATCAACACTGAAGTAACTCCAATATATTTCCAAGTCAGGATAGTGAGCAATTTGGAGTGGAATTTGCAACTGGTGTGCTCCCATATATCTGCTACATTTGACCTTCTCGATGGTAGTGGTGTGGGTTAGGAAGATGTTGTTCAAGTAGCGCAGAGAGAGCACCATCTCCATGTCCTCCATTAACTCTCCCCTACCCTAACCCTATTGTAGCAGCCTCCTGGCTGCATAACATATAGGTTTCTAATTTGGCCAAACTGCAAGGGATGCTGGGTACATTGGCCAAGTAAAACCTGAAATTACAAAACCCACACAACAAACAGAGTTCAGTCACAGCAACCAGATGCCAATGACATTAGCATTGGGTAAAATGCAACAGTTATCCTGGACAGACCTACTCGCAACAACTTATCCACCAAACAAAAGACCCAGACAAAAAGGCCTAGGTCCTGCTACACAAACAAGCGGCAGCAAGTCATCTGAACGCTTGAAAATATTTCAAACTATTAAGTATCTCTCCCTGATTGGCCAGAATTATAAGAAGTTCCATAAAACCATCCAAAAACAAATAAAAACAGGGATCACCTGCAGATCAATCTCTCTTGAATCTTCTGAGGAGACCAGTATGCAAGAGGCAGAGACTAGCTGACCATCCAGAGAGAGAGAGAGAGAGAGAGAGAGAGAGAGAGAGAGAGAGAGAGAGAGAGAGAGAAAAAGAAAGAAAGAAAAAGATTGAGATTGAGAGAGAGAGAGAGTGAAAGAGAGTAAGAGAGATAGAAAGCAGCTTCACATACCCAGACAGAGCTATGGAGAGAGCAACACTGTAAATCTACAAGACATTCAGGAAATATTATACGCTTAAGTGGTCAAATAGGATTAAAGATGGTATGTTTTTTATTAAAGGTTATTTTAACTTATTTCCTAACAAAGTTGGGACTGTTTTGCGTTGGAACTGATTTGTGTTTGCACTGATTTGATCACTTTGTGGCATTGTGGGACACCTAGGCAAATTCATTCATAACATTCTGCCTCGAGTTGTATTACTTGTTTTAAGGAGGAACTAGATAACAAGATCTTCTGTTACATACTTAGTTGGTACTTAAACCAAGACCTTCTAGCTCAGGTAGGGACACTAGCACTGCATCCCAAGACTATACAGAGGGACCTTGATTATCCGGCATTCAATTATCTGGCAAGATCACAAGGTCCCGATGCTCGCCTAAACTATGTTAGCCAGCATTCAATTAACCGAACAAAATACTACCTGACCGTGCCCTTTGGATAATCGAGATTCCTCTGTCCATGCATTTGAATTCATCCATTTACCAGGGCTGTATAATTACTATCACCAGCAGTACTTAGTGCCACACACAATGCCCTCAGGAAAGATTACGGATAGAGACACAGTACATGAAAATTACAATAAGAACACTGAGCCCAACTGTTCTGTGTCCATTTTAACATTCTGCATAGTGTAAACTAGTCACACAAAAGTGCCCATCTTAAAACTTATTATTTAATGTAATCACTTTACACATGCTTGTACATGATATAAATGAATTAGACTTGTTTCTACATCAAACAAAAAGGGGGAAAATGAAAAAGCTAAAGTATCAGCCAGATTTTGCAATCAACAACAATGCAAAGATGTGGCCCAAGCAAACTTCACTGAAATATCACAGATTTCTCTGCCAAGATTTTCACTCCCAGTGTCTCATCATAGAATCCCTACAGTGTGGAAGGAGGTTATTCAGCCCGAGTCAACATCAGCCATCTGAAGAACATCCCACCCAGACCCACCACCCGATCCTATCCTTGGAGCCCGACATTTCCTATGGCTAATCCACCTATCCTGCATTTGCCTAGACACTATGGGCAATCTAGCATGGCCAACACACCTAACCTCTGTATCTTTGGACTGTGGAAGGAAATCGGAGCACTTGAAGGAAACTCACGCAACACAGGCAGAATGTACAAACTCCACATAGACAGTCACCCAGTGATGGAATCGAACCCAGGCCCCTGGCACTGTGAGGCAGCAGTACTAACCGCAAAGCCACCGTGCCACTCATAATAGTGTTGCAACTGTTTTGTTTTCTTCACTGGTGATCACTTAAATCTTTTTGCAGACGGCAAGTTAAAACTTGGGACATACATACAAGAAAAAAGTAGAGGCTAATATATTCAGAAAAAACTTCCAGTCTGGCGTTCCATCAAACATTTTTAATCACATTAAACCTGAATGAACAAGATTCGGTTAACAGCTTCAAGTGGTGGAAAGTTGAAACCCTTGGATTTCACGAGTACTCAATCTTAGGTGGTGGGAAGAGGGGTCTCAAAATGCAGTCTGTGTCCAAACCTCAGTGACAGATAGTAACTTCAGAATTTAGTGTCAATCTCTGCAAAAGTGACATACTCAAGGTGCAGCTAATCTAAAAGTAGCAATTATGACAACTTGTAATGACACTGCAAAATCCAACTCATGATCACTGCAAAGTGTAAAGTTTGGATCGAGATCAAGTCTTTAAAAGAAAAGAAAATATCCAACGTTTTATGACGAGGTCTGTTCCATAGTCTTGCACAGACTGAAAACGTAATTCTGCAAATTTTCTTTCAAGTGGTGGGTAGCAGCTATAAAACAAGAAAGAAATTATTTAACATTCTAATTCTTTCAGTATTATATTATAATACATTAGCAAGTTACATCAAGCACTTAAATTGCAGAAAGTCTATGTAGATGACCAGTAAAAACAAAGTTGCAAATCAATATTTCAATACGTGTTAAAATTCAGTACGTCAAGGTCAAATGTTTTATCTGTATCTTTTGCAGTATGCCATGAAGTCTTATGGATCATAAATAGAGTTCAAAATTAATGTTGCTATTAATTTGCTTCTATCAGAAGTTGAAATGCATTTATGCACCAATGGCCTGATTTCCCACTGGTCATATAGTCATTATTCCAGTGTAGGTGGGAGTTGCACATGGGGATCTTTTGGAATCTGAAGGAATTACTCAGAAATTGAATTTTCCCCTGGCCAATTCCTCCACACCTAGAACTATCCAAAAGTCTCTATTTAAATCAAAAATTTCAAATGTTCCAAAGAAATTAAGCAAAATAGTTACTCAGGAAAAGTTAGACTATTAAATGTATGGTCTAATTCCCAAGTTACTTTTAAACTGATCCATCACTTACCCCACACACACCCAGCTACATCATCCCCAGCCTGGACACCCCACCTAGAATCCAATCTGATATTCCCACACCCATCCACTGAACTTGATCTGACACTTTGGCCACTCACTTTGAACTAATCCTAAACAATGCATCACTCACTCACCTTGCCACTTTGTATCCTAGCACCACATTCTTTTCCCACTTAATATCCTGCCCAACTGGAACCCTACTGACCTGACATCCTACCCTGATGGCATCCTACTTGCCTGGCACCCTAACATCACACTTATCTTATGTACTTTGTGGTTTGACAGTAACTGTCAACGTGGCTGTCAGGACCTCAACTTCAGAATATAGCAGCTGGCTGCTATGAAAAGCAGGTGCGTTTGTTTTCTGCTGGGTCCCCTGTGTGACAAAAGAACTGTCAAAATGAAACTGCGGCTCAGCATTTCTAAGGGAACCCTGAATGGAATTTCCTGTAATTAGGGACTGATAAGTGAGTGCGAGTGAATTTCTCAGTGAATCACAGGCCTCAACAGTGAAGCTGTCATCCAATCAGAAGTCCACTGGTCCTGGCCTACTTCTTAGGGGATCCAAATACACAAAGGTATGGATCTTCAATACACTTCTCACATGGTAAAGTATTGTAGGGAGTGAGGACTCAGGTGGGTCAGACAAGGGCAAAGGTTAGCTTTCAAGGGCCACCCCAATGCCACCCATTCACTCTGTAAACTGCCTCAGATTGAGGAAACCCCAAAAGTATTCCCTTCAACAAGGCAGGAAGAACCATAGTTTCTCAACCTGGAAACCAGCCACCATTCTTGCCCATCAGGGAGATGCGAGATCAGAGAGTTTGGGGTTGAGGTCATAAGTGGACAATAATTAACCATTTAATGCTCTTAACTGGTGGAGTGGACAAGATGGCTTATTAACCTTCTTGGCCATAACTTAGTGAAGTGGCAAAAGGGGTGTGATTTTCTCTCCCAGGTTAACATGCTCAATTATTTCCATTTTCCTCCATCTTTAGGAGAGGAAAATCACATGACTTAAGATAGAAATCAATGTCACTTTCCGGCTCTAATATCAGGTATAACATTAATTAGAGTAAATTCCCTCCACATGGCTCCAACGCTATGGTTTAGATTCAAACAGGAGCCTTTCTTATTGGGTTAATATAATATTTTCACTTTCTCGATTAGCCATTCAATAGGCTGCAGATTGATAACATTTCCTGAGTCATAGAAGGATTCTGCTGCATCTACATATGAGAAGAATTGGCATGATCTAGATTCTAATTTTCAATTTTTTAAAAAATCTAACTTATTTTCTTCTAAACAACCTCATCAGAGGGTTACACACCTCTGGAGCATGTGGGACTTGAATCCTGGTGGAACAATAGGGACAGTAGCACTGTGCCACAAGAGGTTGGCCTAGATTCTACGTTTAGAATCCTTACAATTTTCAGATGGTACTGACAGAGATTAATAATTATGAATAATTCCTTGAAATATATAAACAGGAATATCAGCAACCTGTCCAACAAATACAGAATCTCTTCCACAGCCCATGAAATATGAAATGCAACATATTTATGTAGAGGTCTCTTTGTTTTAGAGGCTATTATATATAACTTAGAGGTGTAGATGCTTTCAACAAATCCATGCTCACATGTTTGATACTTAGATCACCCAATATTTAATATCTTAATTAATAAGAAAACATGCTACAAAATAGTCTACAGGGAACAAATAACTCTCTTTAGGTTCCTCCATTTTGCAAATTGCAGACTACCAACCGCGATCAGAAAATAAATAAATGTGGCTGGGATCAAAAAATACTAAGAAAGTTTTAGTCAGCTCCCACGATCATAGCCAAAGCACAGGCTCCACATTTGATTCCAGACCTAAATCTCTCCATTCTTTAAAGGCAAAATATTCGAACAGTTCATAAACAGTGAAGAATATTGAAATGCACAAATGAAATCACTGAGTACCTGATGCATAACCATTCTAAGATTTGAAGTCTGTCTACACTGGGCGTGCACAACAACTGAATAACTGCATCCAAATCATTCACATTGACTCCTTCCAGAAATGGGCATTTCAGATTCTGAAAGAGCAATTAACAACATTATAATATATTGAAACTTGATAATATTTTTAAACAAAGCCTGCATTATGTAAAGTCATTGAAAGCTCTAGAAAAACCTAATATTGAACATTTACTAAAATTACCAGGTAGATTCCATATTAGGTTCATCCATAACTTCAACCCATTTGAAATTTAAATTCAGCTGGAAGATGTTGAACAGCTTTCCACTGTTTCTGTGCAATAGTTCCAATCCACTACAAAAGCATGCAATGTTCCGCATTCCACCATTGTAATTATTAGTTTAGCTTAACCTGGACATATAATCCAAGCATAAGCATGAGAAACATAACTGACTGTCTGAAAATTGTAACAATCCTTTCTTCCCCTGAACAAAATTTCATTTTAGTCATAAAAGAATTACAAATTTCACAACAGTAAGCCAGAAGGAATATTATACTTCAGTCCGATTCAACCTGCAACAAAGTTTAACACTTGTTGCTGGATCAGCCAGACTTCATGAATGGCAGAGCAGAATCAAAGGGCTGAGTGGCCTATTCTAGTTCATATATCTTCACATAGACAATAACAGAATTGAAATTTGTGTGTCAGTATTAGGGCTGCTTAGTTATATGACTTACATTTATAATGAATAATAAACAAATCTGCTAAAGTATGCTTATAATCAATCACCTACAGCCTATGTAACATGGACACAATAAGCAGTATTGATTAAGCAAAATTTAGTTTTTAAATTGAATTTAATTGAAATTAATTGGATTCATTTGAATATTGATTGTATTTTCAACATATTGTACATATGATAAAATTAGAATTAAATATTGTAAAAAGAATGTATTGTACTCATTGTGGTATATTTTAAACATTGTTGGAAATGAAAGCAATAAAAAAGAAATAAACATATGAGCAAAAGACAGCATTACATATCACGGCTGACTTTTATCAGAGGGAATAGAAACTAATGATGGGATGAGAAGGCCATTCAATTCACCGAACCTAGTCAGAGTTTTAAAGAAATTAAAACTAAAGTAGGGCATGGTCCATGCATATCAATATTATTGAAAAATGATAGTTGCATGCACCATCTACAAAACCTTACTTGTTGTTCTCACGTTGCTTTTTTTTGTACATGTCAAGAATTTATTAAGTTATTTATGAGTGAATTAGAATTATTGACCGATCTGCTGAAACAAACTAAAAGATTTTTATATTTACCTAACACAAAAGATTGTTGCCCACTTTTGAAACATGACAAGGCGACAACTGGCTAATAAAACACAAGATTTTCCCATAAAAATAAACTGAAGGATGTGATACATTTGCTCTACAATCATGGATATTTACAACATGAGTATTTCATTTATTTTTTTGAAATTATAAGTCTGTGCCGAGGAGAGAGAGTAACGTAAAATGATACAATTTTAGGCACCTCTTTGCTCTTCCCAACCAACCTGCACTATTCAGTCAAAATTGATACCATGTATCAATATCTGAATGATTAATCATACAATTTTAAACACTTCATTTTTCATTTGTCCTTCTGCATTTTGGTCAAATTAATCCTCATTTGTTTCATGTACTAAATAAAAGTTCCAAAACAGCCACTTAATTTTCTCACTACTGTTGTACATTCAAGGGAAAAGCAAACTAAAAAATGTCTTGCTTAACAGACACAATGCATTCACAGACACAATGCTTAACAGACACAATGCATTCACAGTGAGCGGCTTCAACAAGATCCTACTCAATTAAAACTATAATACTGCAGATGCTAGAAACCAGAAATAAAAACAGCACTTCCTGCGTTTATGAACCCAATGGTAGCCAATCATTCATTCTAAACTATGGATTTTGCACCAAAGGTTCCAACAAGTGGACCAACCATCCAACAAGTAAACAAGTACCCTGCAACCAAACTGTCAAGTCTCTAGCATTTGGTTGCTTTTTTTTATTTCAAAAATATACTTTATTCATAAAATTATTTGGATCTCTATACATTCGGTCATGCCATGCTTTTGCACACATTACATTGCTTTACATACAGACATCGAAATTTATTTTTCCTATATACTAGTCTGGACATTTACTATCCAGCTCTTCTGCTGAGGCGTCAGTGGAGCCCAAATGACGGGGTGGGCCCCTGTTCTTCATAGGCAGGCAGATGTTACACGGTGGTCTTTCCCCACCGCGCCTTGGCAGCAGCTGCCCCAAGCTTCAGCGCATCCCTCAACACATAGTCCGAGATCTTGGAATGTGCCAGTCTGCAACACTCAGTCAGGGTCAACTCTTTCAGCTAGAAGATCAACAGGTTTCGAACCGCCCAAAGGGCGTCTTTCACCAAGTTGATGATCCTCCAGGCACAGTTGATGTTCGTCTCGGTGTGCGCCCCGGGGAACAGACCGTAGAGCACGGAGTCCCGCGTCACAGCGCTGCTCGGAACGAACCTCGACAAACACCACTGTATTTCTCTCCAGACCTCTTCTGCATCGGCACATTTCAGAAGGAGGTGTGTGACAGTCTTGCCCCCCCGCCCCGCAGCCGCTTCGAGGGCAGCGTGCGGAGCGGCAGAGAGTCCGGGCGTGCATAAAGGATCTCACAGGCAGAGCCCTTCTCACCACCACCATGTCTCGGTGCTTGTTGGAAAGTTCTGGCGATGAGGCATTCTGCCAAATGACTTTGACAATCTGCTCAGAGAACCGCTCGATAGGATCCACCCTCTCCTTTTCCCGAAGGGTCTCAAGGACACTACGTGCTGACCACTCCCTGATGGACTTGTGGTCAAAGGTGTTTTTCTTCATAAACTTGTCCACGAAGGACAGGTGATACGGAATGGTCCAACTACTCGGAGCGTTCCGCGGCAGCGAGGCCAGGCCCATCCTTCGCAACACCAGGGACAGGTAGAACATAGTGACACTTGGTGTTTGCGTACCGGGTATCCAAGCACAGTTTAATGCACCATCAGGGTGAGTGTGGCATTGTGTGTGTTTTTTTCCCCCGTTGCCCAGATCTTTATACATCGAGTCCCTTCGGACCCGGTCCATCTTTAATCTCCATATAAAATGGAAGATGGCCTGGGTGACTGCAGCGGCACAGGTTCTGGAAATAGGCCAGACAGGTGCCACGTATAACAGCAATGACAATGCCGCACACCTGATGACCAGGTTTTTACCCGCGATGGAGAGCGACCATAGCTTCCATCTGCCCTGTTTCTGCCTCACTTTACTGCTACGCTCTTCCCAAGATTTGGTGCACGCCCCAGCACCGCCCCCCCCCCCCCACCACCACCAAATACCCAGCACCTTCAGGTGGTCAGCCCTGACGGTGAAGGGGATCGAGGATTGGTTGGCCCAGTTCCCGAAGAGCATGGCCTCGATCTACCTTGGCCCCCGAGGCCCATTCGAACTGGTCACATATGCCAGAGTCTGTGCATGGACAGAGGATCCGAGCAGAAAACGGCGACGTCATCCATGTACAGGGAGGCCTTAACCTGCAGGCCCCCGCTGCCAGGAATAGTCACCCCTCTCAGGCTCGCATCCTTCCTGATGGACTCGGCAAATGGCTCTATGCAGCACACAAACAAGGCAGGAGAGAGGGGGCAGCCCTGCCTGATTCCAGATCTGACTAGGAAGCTATCTGATTCCCACCCATTGATTGAGACTGCACTGACAATGTTGGTGTAGAGCAGTCTGATCCAATTGCAGATTCCCTCTCCAAAGCCCATTTTGGAGAGAACATCTCTCATATATGTGTGTGATATCCTGTCAAAAGCTTTCTCCTGGTCCAGGCTGATGAGGCAGGTGTCCAACCCTCTGTCCTGCACGTAGCCGATCGTATCCCTAAGGATTGCGAGACTCTCAGCGATCTTCCTGCCCAATACAGCACAGGTTTGGTCAGGGTGAATCGCTGACCCCAGAGCAGACCTGACCCGGTTGGCGATAACCTTTGACAAAATTTTGTAATCCGCATTCAACAGTGAGATTGGTCTCCAATTTCTGATTTCCTCCCTCTCCCCCTTCCGCTTGTAGATGAGGGTGATGATGCCTTTCCTCATTGATTCACTCATGGTACCTGCCAGAAGCATACTAATATACACCTCCAGCAGGTCCTGGCCAATCAAGTCCCACAGAGCAGAAAAGAACTCGATCGGTAAGCCATCGCCTCCAGGAATTTTATTCTTTTCGAAGGACTCGAGGGCCTTGGTCAGCTCGTCCAGACATAGCGGCTGATCCAGCCTCTCCCGTGTTCTGTCATCTAAGACCTCCATGATAGAGAACAGGAACGACTGGGAGGACACGCTGTCAGTTGGCTTCGAGTCATACAGACTGGCATAGAAGGATTTGCTGATCCTCATGACGTCAGCCTGAGATGACGTTATCGAACCATTTCTTCCTTCAGGCTGCTGAGCATGGAGCTCTCTTTATGCACCTTCTGGAAGAAGAAACGTGAGCACGTCTCATCCTGCTCCACGGAGGACTGGAAGATTATTTTAGAGGCCTCCGAGGCAAAGAGCGAGGCTTCCTGGCCCTTCACCTCCTGGAGGTCCTCCGTGACATCGATCCCCATCGTCTGCAACAGGAGCAGGTTCTACATACTTCCCTGGAGCTGGGACAGTTTTCCCCGCCTCTCTCTCACCTCCTGAACACCTTTGAGGATGAAGAACCTCTTGATGTTCCCTTTTACTGTTTCCCACCAGTCCGTAGGGGACTCAAAGAGGGGCTTTGTGGTTCTTCAACCTGCGTAGTCCCTCTTGAGCTCCTCAATGTTTCCCAGGGTCAACAGCTTTGCGTTCAGCTTCCACGTTCCCTTACCAGCCCGCTGCTCATCCTGTAAGTGACAGTCAGCCAGCAGGAGGCAGTGATCAGAGAAGAACACCAGCTTGACGTCGGTGGATCTGACCGAGAGCGTTCAGGACACAAACAGGTAATCTATCCCTGCACGGATAGACCCGTCTGCCCGTAACCAGGTGTATCTATACTACGCTCCGTCTGCAGGGGTGCTGAAGACGTTGTGCAGCTTAGCATCTTTGACAGTTTCCATCAGGACTCTGGACGTGGAGTCCAGTTTATTCTTCCCCCTGCCAGATCGTCCATCTGCATCAATGATACAGTTGAAGTCTCCAGCCAGAATGACCGGCCTGGACGTAGCCAGCAACAGTGGAAGCTGCTGCAGGATGGCCAACTGTTCACTCTTACCCACTAGGGTGTACACATTAATCAGTCTCAGGGGTGCATTCCTGTACATGACGTTGGTGACGAGGAGGCACCCGCCCACCACCTCCTTAACCTCGGAGATGGTGAAGTTGCCTCCTCGCAACAGGATACCCAGGCCGGAGGCACGGCTATCGTTGCCCCCCCAATCAAACTGACGGCCCATGGGCCCACAAGCTCGACCATCTCCTGTAGCTGCTGAGGTGCGGTATCCCACACTCCTGCAGAAACAGGATGTCGGCTTTAACGTTGGCCAGGAAGGCCATCGTAGAAACACATCGCGTGGCCGATTTGATGCTACGCACATTGATGCTGGCAATTTTTATCTCCATTTTAACAGTTTACCAGGTTACCAGTGTTCATTTGCTGCTGGTCCTGCCTCTCTGGGGTAGCTGTGTGCATCCCCATGGTGACAGCAAACAGCTGGACCCTCCCAGGGCTGAGGTAGCTGTCCAGCTCCACGCTGGGGCCATTTCCCTGCTCTGGTGTCGTCGTGTCGGGCCCAGGGTCTGCACAGTCCAGTTCTCTGTCTGACAGCGGGGCTGTCACAGGACCACTGCTCCCAGTTACCTGGAGCTGTGGGGCGGTGGGTACCTCTTGGTTCTCACCAGGTGGGAGGGTGGTCTTTACCGTCCCCTCAGAGGGATCATCTTTTCCTGCTTGGGCTGTGCTGCCCTCCTTTTTCCCCGTGTCGCTCTGTCTCTTCCTCTGGTGACAACCCTCCTTGCGCCCATCCTGTACCCTCGTCGTGTAGGTGTCGTTTCCCCCTTTGCAGGGTGGCTTTGGGGGCCTGGCGAGGTTTCCTCTTCCTGTTTTTGACAGTAATCCAATCCTCTGCCTCCTTTGTTCCCTCCTCTTCTTCTGTCTTGAAGGAGCTTGGATCAGCTGCTGCACCTCCACGCTGTCTGCCATCTGCTCCGCTCCGCTCCAGCCTGCCCTTCCTTCTGGGTGCCACCAGACACCATTCCCATGCTGCTTTGTGGTACCTTGCTGGTCTTAAGCATTCCACGGCTCATGTTGCCACCTCTGGCCATCTGTGCATAGGCAGCGCCCCCTCATCTTGTGCAGGCCTTGTACACGTGGCCCGCCTCTCCGCACAGATTAGAGTTCTTGGCCTCTTTACATTCCTTGGTCAGTTGGCCTTCCTGCTTGTAGTTTCGACAGACGGTCACCTTACAATCCGCCACCACATGGCCTGACCTCCTGCAGATTCGGCACACTTTCGGCTGCCCTGTGTATGTCAGGTAACCTCTGCTTCCTCCGATTGTGAAGCTGGAGGGTTGGTGGAGGATGTTCCCACTGCCATCGACCCTCAGGGTTACCCTGACTTGCCGCTTGCTGGTCCAAATCCCGAAAGGATCGACCACATCGGTGCTTTCTCCATCAACCTGGACGTATCTTCTCAGAAAGGTCAGGACATCCGCTGCTGGGACGTGGGGGTTGTACATATGGATTGTAACAATCCGACTCCTCTGCGCAGGAAACACACACAACGGGACTGCCGACAAGATGGAGAACAGAGGTTCCCCTTCCTTCTCCTTGAAGACCTTCAGAAGCTGCTCGCAATTCTTCACACTCCTGAAGGTCACATCAAAATAGCCTGCCCAGGGAAATCCTGAAGGCAGTACACGTCCGCTGCTTCGAACCCGCAGCACTCCAGCAGAATCTTCTTGGCAAACACCGTCCAATCAACCAGTGTACGCTCCTCCACCTTCTTCACAGTCACCCTGAATGCCCTGGCCTGGGCTGCGAGCGGCTGCTGTGGCCATAGTTCTGAGGTTGGCTGGTACCTGAATTAGCATTAGGCCGAAGCCAACATGAAGATCCACCAAGGGCAGGTCAGCACAACCAAACAAACCTCCAACGGCCTATCACAATCCAGCGACAATCTCCAGCAGCTCTGACGACTCACAACTCAACCCCCATGGTATCTCCCCCGCCAGCACACGTCTGCTGCGTCGAACCTGCAGCACTCGAGCAGAATCTCTTCCTCTGGTCCTCAGGAACTGCACATATTCCGAGCCAAAAGGCCGAGAAGCATTTGGTTGCATTGATGGTTTGGGGGCTGGGTCTGTTTACAATGTAAACACAGGCTGAAACAACACTTAAGACCAACTGTGGTGGGTGCACTTGTGCAGTGGCAGTAATGACCCGACCTCTGTACCAGGAAACCTGGGCTCAAGTCTCACCTGCTCCAGTCTTACGTAATACATCTCAGGACAAGATGATTAGAAAATTTTTTTAAAAGTTCATACCAGTGGAGGATGACAAAGGAGACATTCTCAATTCAAACTACAGGACGTGGATACCTCGGTCCATAACCACAGTTGGAACAGAATGGAAATCCTGACTCAGTGCACTTTACACTTAAAAGTCATGAGATGTACAGCATAGAAACAGACCAGATATCCTAAATTAACCTACACTAGTCCTCACCGTACCTACAGGAGATACATTCCAAGGCGTACCGTGAATAGGAACAAACCTATTTATTTAAATGGGAAAGTTACCTTCCCAGCAGCCTCTGGTCCCGGAACGTTCCCCGGAATATATGTGGGCCACGTTAAACCATGGGTAACTGAAACCATGGAAAATGATTCCACAGATACAGCAGTCACCCTGCAGTGTCATTTGGCCCGTAAGCTTCCAAACCTTCTTATTCATATACCCACCCACTTGCCTTTTAAATGTTGTAATTGTACCAGTCTCCACGACTTCCACTGGCAGCTCATTCCATACATACACCATCCTTTGCACGCAAACAGTACCCTCAGGTCTCTTTTATATCGTTCCCCTCTCACCCTAAACCTATGCCCTCTAGTTCTGGACTCCCCGACCCCAGGGAAAAGACTTTGTCTATTTATCCTGTCCATGCCCCTCAGAATTTTGTAAACCTCAGCCTCCGACACTCCAGGGAAAACAGCCCCAGCCTGTTCAGCCTCTCCCTGTAGCTCAAATCCTCCAACCCTGGCAACATCCTTGTAAATCTTATCTGAACCTTTTCAAGTTTCACAATATCCTTCCGAAAGCAGGGAGACCAGGTTTTAATTTTGTTTGTTTGTGTGTGTGTGTGTAGGAGGGAAAACACTTTCCATATAGCGAAACGGCTTCTCTCCAATATTTGCCCTCAATGCAAAAGCCTATCTTTTTATTTTCTTACCAACAACTTTTGCGTCACTCGAGCTCCAAGCTGCGCTTCACTCAAACTCTCCGCCATTTTAAACGACCGCCCCCGTACGAGCCGCCCGGACCGGCCAGCCAGGGGAGTCTTTCGCGTCCATTGGCTCGGTGTTCTGTCGGTCACACAATCTGCACGTTGATTGGGCAAAATAGTTGCCCATTACCTTTCCCCGCCCTTTCAGTGGGCGGGCTCGCCCGACGACGTGCGCGTGCGCATTAGCGTCGCTATCACCCGGGCTGGAAAAACCAAGGCATCTTAAAGGGACACTTCATTGCAGAGACAAAATAAATTTAAGGAATATTATGATGAACACTGCCCTGTCTTTTATTACCCAATACTTTATCAAAAAGAAAGTATGGGAAAACTCAGCAGTTCAGGCAGCACCTGCAGAGAGAAACAAGACATGTTAATGTTTCAGGTCTCCCTGTGATTGCCCTTATGATTACCAACTCTCCAGGAACTCCTGAATTCCACAAGAAGTTTTAAAAACTAATCCCCAGGAAACTGCTACCAGCAACCTGAGACAAAAATCAAAGCAAGAATAAATTAATTGTATTATAGAGTCATAGAGTTATACAGCCAGGAAACAGACCCTTTCGTGCAACTCATCCTTGCTCACTGGGTATCCTAAACTGATCTAGTTCCACTTGCCAACATTTGGCCCATAGCATCCAGATGCCTTTTAAATTGTGTAATTGTACCAGCCTCCACCACTTATTTTGGGAACTCATTCCATACATGCATGAAAACGTTGCCCTTTTTATATCTTTCCCATCTCACCTTAAGCCGATGCCTTCTGGTTTTGGACCCCACTACCCCGGGAAAATGACCTTGGCTCTGCACCCTATCCATGTCCCTCATGATTTTATAAACCTCTATGAGGTCACCGCACAACCTCCGACTCTCCACGGGAAAAAGACCCATCCAATTCAGCTACTCCCTCTAGGTCTCCAATCCAGGCAACATCCTTGTCCATTTTTTCTTATCCTTTTCAAGTTCAACAACGTATTTCCTGTAACAACAAGACCAGAATTGAATGCAGTATTTTAAATGGGGCCTGTCCAATGTCCTGTAAAGCCACAATATGACATCTCAATTCCTATACACAATTTGTTTCTCACTTTATTTGAACACGTCCATTGGAGATAAGCAAAAAAGAAGATTGTTTACTGGATGGAGCTATAGGAGGCAGCAATGATAAAACTCACAGGAATACATTGAGCCAATGTTGCCAGCCAGTCATGACAGTTCTTAGGCACAGGAATGGACAATGGATGCCCCCTCTCACAGGAAACCCATGGGCACTGCCAAATGTATTGCTACCCCAGTTAACTACATGGGGAAAAAACACAATTTTGCAGATGGTGAACTCTAAACTGAAAATAGAAAAAGTTGGATCTGTGAAGGTGAAATAATTTGACTTTTTGGTGTGTGGGATGACATTTACAAACAGAAAATATTACCATTGAATAATATAAAGACAGGTATGGCTTCTTTTTCCATGTAATACATTCCCAATGATTACATCAGGTGACATGCAACAATCCATTTTCCTATTTGCAAAAATTATGTTTCGAACAATTATACAAAAAAGCAGTGAAAATAAAATGCTAGCTACAAAATCTAAAATAAAAGCAGCTAGGAATGAAAGTCCAACACTTTCTGCAATATATCATAGTTGTGGGGCAGACGTGTTCATAACCTGTTAGCTTACCTTTGACTTCTCTTCTACGTTAAAGAGGGAGAGGCACCCCTCGTAATTTTCTGCCTAATGTTTAGGGTGATAAACCTTTCAGCAAGAATGGGAATTATTAAAAATGCAGTACATTTTGAGCAATGAGTGGATAGAACAAGAACAAAAGTAATGTCTGAAATACAATGGAAGAAGGGAGAGATAGAATGACAGAGGAGTCAGTCTTACAGGGCCCTCAAAGGGAATACTGATGAGGCAAGAAAAAAAAATTTAAAAATATGTGCCTGAAGCAGGTGTGCTGACATCTGAAACTGATTATGCGAAAATATCTGAAACATGCAAAGCAAAGTAAAAAAAAGGAACAAAGTACACGGTCTGAAATTGTGAACGCAGTGTTGAGACCGGAATGGAAGGCTACAATGAGGTGTTGGTCCTGAAGCTCACATTCAGCTTCATTGAAACAGTGCAGCAAGCCAAAGACAGAGTTGACATAAGAGTAAGGTGAAAAATTAAAATTCAGTCCACCAGAAGCTCAGAGTCATGTTTGCAAAATGATCAGAGGTGTTCAACATAGCATTGAGGCTTATTCAATATTTACTTTGGCTTAATAAGTACATCCAGGGCCTTGAAAATTCAAACTGAGATAAAGGCTTTGAGAGGAATTTTTTGGGATACAGCCCTATTCTACTATGTACTTTGTTATTTATATAAATGTATGAAGAAATTCTGTGGTTCAGAAGAACAGCCTTTTGATTCAAACTTTAATTCTGTTTTTCTCTCCACTAGTACGTTCAGACTGCTGAGATTTTCCAGCATTTTCTGTTTTTATTTTAGTGGCATGTTGATTTTATGCAATATATATACATCAGTATATAAAGCACAATTTCCTATTCCTCCTGCGTCGCCTACATCATTCATCTTCACTAAAACGATTGTCGTGATACTTTATGAATGGTAATGCCATCAATCCTCAAGTTAAATCATGACTGTTCAGGAGTAATGATTTGGAGGTGCCAGTGTTGGACTGGGGTATACAAAGTTAAAAATCACACAACACCTGGTTATAGGCTAACAGGTTTATTTGGAAGCAATAGCTTTAGGAGCGCTGCTCCTTCATCAATTCTCCACAATCATCTGATGAAGGAACAGTGCTCCAAAAGCTTCCAAATAAACCTGTTGGACTATAACCTGATGTTGTGTAATTTTTAACTTTGTTCAGAGTAGGTTTTATAAGAAATAAATAGAGATAAATGTCTAGTCTCTCGACCAGGCAATGATTGGCTTTGATTGTGGGCCCCACCAAACAGAGGAAGGTGACAAGCTGCCTACTGGGTAGCAGCTATCGTGAACCCCATATAGTACATGCCTACACTGTAGCTGAATATATTCCTCCACCTGGTGGGCTGAAAACTTCAAGTGGTTCTTAATTTGCCATTCTGAATTGGTGAAAAGAGGAGTGAGAAGGGTGGAAGGAGGAGCATCCTTGGCTTTCCTATTCTAATAACACAAGGATCCCAACTGAAAAGTTGCATCTTGTATTATTGAATACCAAAATAGAGCGACTACTCATTGCATACGCAGGCTAGACCCGGCCCAGGACAGACAGTTCTGCAGACCCATCTCTGGATCTGCATTACAAAGGGCTCAGGTGCTGAGTTCTAGGTGAGCAGGCTTGCTACCAAGAGCATTCATACTCAACAAGTTCCACAGGGAAACTAATTAGTGATCCCCCATTGGCCTTGTAGGGGCTATCACATTCCTCTCATTAGATTACTTATAGTGTGGAAGCAGGCCCTTCGACCCAACAAGTCCACACCGACCTGCCAATGCGCAACCCGTTCCCCTACATTTACCCCTTCACCCATTTTAGCATGGCCAATTCACCTAACCTGCACATTTTTGAACTGTGGGAGGAAACTGGAGCACCCGGAGGAAACCCATGCAGACACGAGGAGAATGTGCAAACTCCACACAGTCAGTCGCCTGAGGTGGAAATTGAACCCAGGTCTCTGGCGCTGTGAGGCAGAAGTGCTAACCACTGTGCCACCGAGTCTGAATGTTTCACCTCACTCCTGTCACAATGGGACTTCTTGTGTTGCTTTGCCCATGGTCCTATTCCTGTTGCATTTCAGTCCTGGTCAGAGGGGGCATATAATAAGGAGGCAAACATCTTTTCCATGAAGACCATTAAAGAGCCACTTTAGAGGATTCATCCTCAGTGGCGACCTCCTACTGAATTTCCACTGCCGCTATCTCCATCTCCAAGTCTGAGTCCTCATAGTCCTCAAGACTGGCTTCTTGTGACCATTTTCATTTTCGTCTTTCTTAGATGGCCATTGTGCAATCCTTGGAATATTGGTCACTGGTCAGGCTCCAAACAGGAAAATGGCGTCTCCTTTGTTCAACTTCTGAAACTTTAAGATATAGGATTTTAGCTTTTCTGTAAGATGTCCTTGTGGTTCACCATTTAGGATGATATGGTGTAGCTTTGCCGATAGAGTCCTTTTGGGTCAATGCCTTTGGCAGAAATTGGTAGAGTGTACATAAAGTTCAAAGTCATAATGACTTCAGCCATCTTCAGAAATGAAGATAGGCTGGTGGGTCGCAACAGCCAGCTCAAGACACTTACATTGGCTATATGTCTCCCTAGATGATGTTCCAAGGTATTTTCATAGACACCTAACAGCAGTGCTGTTTTGGATCCGAGCTGACATGATGGACAGAATTGCCTTGTCTTCCTTGAAGAGGCCCAGCAGAAGTTCTTGATCGGTTACTATGGTGAAATGCTGACCACAGACATACAGGTGGAACATTTACACCACAAACATCATGCCCAATCTTCTTTCTGAATCTAGGCATACTTCCTATCTGCCTCTGCCAGGGTTCGAGATACGTATATGATTGGATGTTCTCCCAACACTGTGATAATAACACCCCTATCCCTTGGGGTAATGTCGCAGGTTGAAGTGAGTGGTCTCGGGGGTCATAGTGAGCTAATATATTTGTTGACAGTAGTTGTTCTTTGACATTTGCAAAGGCTTTCTTTTGCAGCATTTGCCATCACCATTTCTGAGCTTTGTTTTAGCAGGAAATGGAGGGTGCCAGCAGGGTCACCAGGTTGGGGAAGGGTTTCCCATAGTAATTTATGAGACCTAGAAAAGACTCCTCTTTGGAGTCAGAGCCCTTTTAATGGCCTTCCCCTTCTCTTCAACAGGGTATAATCCATCCTTGTCAACCCTTTACCCAAGGTATGTTACCTCATTTATGTGGAACACAGATTTTTCTTTTTCTTTGTATGAAACCAGTAACAGAAACCTCCTCCAAACTCTCCAAATGTTGCTTTGCAGTAACTCCTTAGATTAAAACATCCTCCAAATGTGCAGATGTATCATATTCATTTCAGAAAATGTGTGACCTCCAGCTAGCTTTTCATACACTCTCTATGCTTGGCATAGCATATCTGTCCAAGCTTGGAAGCTCTATTGACCATCAGCTTATAATTTCCATTTAGAAGGACCACATTGTCAGATTCTAAAGCTGGGACTACTGGCACAGCTCATTCACTGTGCATATGATGCCTAATTCCTTGAGATGTTACAATTCGGCCTCTATTTTGGAAGTAGGGTATGGGAGACTAGCTGTGCCTTGAAATATTTAAGTCAAGCTTCTGGGTGCACATAGATCTTGGCCCTGGTGCCTTTTACCCTCCCAAGGCCCTCCTGGAACACTTCAGGATACTACTCAATGACTTCACATTGATCACCAATAACTATTTTAAAGATTTGTTGCCAATCCAATTGCATTTTCTGTAGTTAGGCCCTTCTCAAAAGATTGGGATCTGACCTTTGTACCATCAGTAAGGGGAGTCTGACTGCCTGCTGCCCCTCTGTAACTGGGGTTATAGTGGTCTCAATAATATTTATCCCAGTGCACCGGCCAATCTAGCCATGGTGCTTCCCAGACAAGATGGCCCATCGGTTTCCTTACAGTTTTCTTCCCAACAATAGATACAGCGGCACCTATGTCTATCTCTATGTCTGGGGGTGAACATTTAACTGGAGTTTTATTTTAATTGGGGACACTTTGGGAGCAGTGACGTAATTTAGCTTTATCAATTTATCAATTCCTGATCCTTGGGCTGATTTATTTGTGAAGTCCTGTCTTGACGTGGCTTCGCTCTTCAGCCGGGGTGATACACGTTTTGCCCATTCCGATAGCCTTGCCTGCAGTGAACTCTATGACCACAAGTGTGACCTGATGCTCTTGTTCCTCACTGTATTGTGGAGAAACCTCCTGTCCAGGTCTAGAACCTTGCGGCCTCTGACTCCAATTACCCTTACTTGGAAACAACCGGAACCTGTGAGTATTATCTGCTGGGGACTTGGTTGTGTGGTATGGGTGTTGCCTAAGGTTCAGGACCGAACCTTCTATACACCTCTGAAAAGCTCAAGCCCCTTTTTCATGGGAAAGAGTCATTTCTAGGACTTTCTCAAGGTCCAGATCTAGTTCGGTTAGGAGCTTCCTTTGGGTTGCAACATTATTAATTCCACAAACTAAGCAATCCCTTAACTTTTCCCAAAGTGCTGACCTGGACTCACAGTGTTACATCAATTTCCGCAATCTCATCAAGAATTCAGTAACTAGATCCCAGGAAGTCTATTTGTCATGTTAAACCTGTAATGTTGCAATATTACAGGTTTGGGGTCATGGTGGTTTGATCAGTTCTTCAAAAGGTTTTGACTCCAGGACTGCTGGGAAGGTTAAAATTTTATGATGCTGAAAGACGGACATCTACAAGAGTCAGGAGAATGACCTTTTTTGATGTTCCCCTTCAAACCCAGTTGCCTGAAAAAAGTAGCTCATTCATTTGATGTTCTGGGGCCAATCTCCACAACTGCATCATAAGGATCCAGTATGCCAAAAAACAATATTTTTAATACTTCCTCTCAAACCGTTACAGAGTGCATTGAAAGGCAAGGCTGTGCAAAGCCTTTCTTGACTCCCATAGCTAATGTAACTTAGCTTTACATTAATTTAGATTTACAACTCAGGAAACCCAACTAAAAGGAGCATCATTCATTGTTAAACACCAAAATATAGCCACTATTCCTGGCGTACATAGGCAATCCTAACACAGGACAGACAGTTCTACAGGCCCATCCCTTGATCTGCTTTATAATGGGCTCAGGTGATGAGTTCCAGTTATGTCAGTCATTGATTGTGATCAAGGGAACTCATACTCAATGAGCTCCACAATGAGATTAATTAGAGATTCCCCTTGGGCAAAAGCATGAAATTGGTGGGATTTGGGTACACCCCCATCTTGCCTAATTAAATGCCTTTTTTAATTCCAAGCTCAGCATCATCAGAAGCTGAAGATTCTGTCTCATTCTTCTCAAATAAATTGTCAACTTTTTTTTAAAGGCTCAATGGTGCAAATTTACCAGAAATATAAGGGAAAATGCGTAAGAATAATCTGCAAGTCAGGCACCATCTGTGGATGGAGACATAAACATCTCTGTACTGCTTACCCTGTTCAGTACTCCTTGCATTTTCTGTTCTATCTTAATCAATCACAAAAAAAGTTTCTAGCCCATTTATTTCTATATGACATGGTTGTAGTAACATCATGCCTATTTTGTACATTAAACACTATTAGTTCAAAGTACAGTTTTCTTATAGTTCTAACAAGCTGCCATAGTGACTATTCAAAACATCTGAACATTACGCCCAATTCTACATGTCTTGAAGTTTAAACACTAAGTGAAGTTTTGTTAAATAGATGTTGTTGGCAATGTGAATAAAGCATGCCTTACATTTTTCATTTTGATATGGGTGAGGAGCAGCTGTTGTGGTACAATGGTGTCACATGCTGTATTTAACAACTGGCTACAAGCCTCAAAGAACAGGAAATTTGTTATGAGTGACGTAAGATTGACTTCATATTCAAAACATGGCTGCACTTCAACTTTCGACTTAGTTTGGTTGATAATTCAGTTAAGTTGAAGTTATATCTGAGTTTTCGAGCATTTTTTCTGCATCAGATTCAACACATTCACGAATGTTTTTTCCTTGTCTATCCACCCTTAAATTTCTTTCAAGCTTTATTTTCCCTCCCTTTTGCATTTTTGTGATGTTTCTATCAATATTCTGTTTGTTCAGGATTTTCAGACACTGTTTCTTTTATACAGCCTCATTTTCTGCTGAAAGATCCTCTTTCCTTGTTTGGCTGTTAACTCTCTTGTGAACCTCTGTGTGGGTGGCTTAGTTGACTTCAAATTTTTATCACAAATGCAGGCCTGTAATTTTCACAAACTCATCTTGCTCCTATGTCAAAATGTTGCTGGAACTGTACTGGAAATCTATGGGTTTCAGTTATACTTCCTTCAAATTTGCAGTAGCAGAGTGGTAGAAGACACAAATCACAAGGTCAATGTTTGCATTACATCTGTTCGTCTGCCTTCCTTGACCACAGTTACATAATTACCTTTAAATATTTAACAAGGTAAACCTATGAGAAAACAACTTCTCAGTTTGCTCTTGAATACCTTGTTGCAAGTGATGAATAAATATGTCCCTCTGAGACAGGCAAGAAGTGGTAAGATAAAGGAACCTTGGATGATGAGAGCGGTGGAGCTTCTCATCGAAAGAAAAAAAGTAGCTTACATAAGATGGAGGAAGCTAGGGTCAAGCTCAGCCCTAGAAGATTACAGGCAGGCGAGGAAGGAGCTCAAAAATGGTCTGAGGAGAGCCAGGAGGGGGCACGAGAAAGGCTTGGCAGAACGGATTAGGGAGAAAACAAAGACATTTTACACTTATGTGAGGAATAAGAGAATGGTCAAAGAAAGAGTAGGGCCGATCAGGGATAGCATAGGTAATTTGTGTGTGGAGTTTGAGGAGGTAGGGGAAGCCCTAAATGAGTTTTTTGCTTCTGTCTTTACGAAAGAAACAAACTTTGTAGTGAACGAAACCTTTGAAGAGCGGGTGTGCATGCTGGAATGGATAGAGATAGAGGAAGCTGATGTGCTGAAAATTTTGTCAAACATTAAGATTTACAAGTCGCCAGGCCAGGACCAGATTTGTCGTCGGCTGCTTTGGGAAACGAGAAATGCAATTGCTTCGCCACTTGCGAAGATCATTGCATCCTCGCTCTCCACTGGAGTCGTACCTGAGGACTGGAGAGAGGCAAATGTAATTCCTCTCTTCAAGAAAGGAAATAGGGAAATCCCTGGCAATTACAGACCAGTAAGTCTCACGTCTGTCGTCGGCAAGTGTTAGAAAGGATTCTGAGGGATAGGATTTATGACCATCTGGAAAAGCATGGCTTGATTAAATGCAGTCAACACGGCTTTGTGAGGGGCAGGTCATGCCTCACAAACCTTATCGAGTTCTTTGAGGATGTGACTAGAAAAGTTGATGAGGGTCAAGCTGTGGATGTGGTGTATATGAACTTCAGCAAGACATTTGATAAGGTTCCCCATGGTAGGCTCATTCAGAAGGTCAGGAGGAATGGGATACAGGGGAACTTAGCTGTCTGGATACAGAATTGGCTGGCCAACAGAAGACAGCGAGTGGTAGTAGAAGAAAAATATTCTGCCTGGAAGTCAGTGGTGAGTGGTGTCTTTGGGCCTCTACTGTTTGTAATTTTTATTAATGACTTGGATGAGGGGATTGAAGGATGGGTCAGCAAGTTTGCAGACAACACAAAAGTTGGAGGTGTCATTGGAGCCCAGTATAGAGGGCTGTTGTAGGCTGCAGCGGGACATTGACAGGATGCAGAGATGGCTGAGAGGTGGCAAATGGAGTTCAACCTAGATAAATGCAAGGTGATGCATTTTGGAAGGTCGAATTTGAAAGCTGAGTACAGGATTAAGGATAGGATTCTTGGCAGAGTGGAGGAACAGAGGGATGCTTTGGAGCGGGTTCAGAGGAGGTTTACCAGGAAGCTGCCTGGACTGGAGGGCTTATCTTATGAAGAGAGGTTGACTGAGCTCGGACACTTTTCATTGGAGAAAAGGAGGAGGAGAGGGGACCTAATTGAGGTATACAAGGTAATGAGAGGCATAGATAGCCAGAGACTATTTCCCAGGGCAGAAATGGCTAACACGAGGGGTCATAGTTTTAAGCTGGTTGGAGGAAAGTATAGAGGGGATGTCAGAGGCGGGTTCTTTACACAGAGAGTTGCTTTGCCAGCAGCAGTTGTGGAAGTAAGGTCATTGGGGACATTTAAGAGACTACTGGACATGCATAGGTCACAGAAATTTGAGGGTGCATACATGAGGATCAGTGGTCGGCACAACGTCGTGGGCTGAAGGACCTGTTCTGTGCTGTACTGTTCTATGTTCTATAATCTGCTTTCCTTACTGAGTCAAATGATATGTGTTTTGACTGCAGTATTTTTCAATGATACTTAAGAATATGTTTCGAAGAGAAGGCCACTCAGCACTTCAAGCCTGCTGTGCCATTCAACAAGATCATGGCTGCTCTTAACTGAACCTTCCTGTCTGTCCCCATAACCCTTGTCTTGAAATTTGTCCATCAAACTCAACTGGTGAAGGATTTATGCCTGAAACATTGATTCTCCTGCCCCTCGGATGCTGCCTGACCTGCTGTGCTTTTCCAGCACCACACTCCTGACTCTGATCTCCAGCATCTGCAGTCCTCACTTTCTCCCATCAAACTCTACACAAGTCAGCCTTGAATACATTCAGTGACAGCATTCACTGCTCTCTGGAAGAGAGTTCAACAGAGTTAACTGTCTTCAAAGAGAAAATAAATTCTCCTCACTTCCATCTTAAAAAGAGAGATCACTTAGTCATCAACTATGTCCCTTAATCCGACTCTCCATTAATCCATGAAAGTCTCAGATATACGGGTGATCTATCTCTGCATGAGCATTCTGATTTCATTGGAAGTTCGTTTCCAGATGAAGGTAGAACTGGACATGATCGTGATGCTTTCTTGCGGTTAACAGATCTCTGAGCGTACTTGAATTAGCACACGAAGAAGGGCTTTTTGTTCAGATACTGGAAAGCTAAACATCCCCAGGCAGGAGCAGAATCAAGTCTATTTAAGTCCCTGAAAGGGAAACTGAACATGGTGGATTTTTATGTGAAGGTAACAGCTGTGGTGTAGTGTAAAGTACTCTTACTTTATCAGCAAATCATTGGAAGATATGTACCTTCCCAGGAAATATCTCTTACCCTTTTATTACACACACATAAATGTTCATTCACACATCTGAAATTCTGAGAGCAGATGTCTCTAAACAGATTTTCCCATGTCTGAAAGTTAATAATGTATATTAATAATGCTTATCAAGTCACACAGTATATTAATAACTGGAAAAACAAACCGGGTGTAGTCTCATTTTCTTGAGATTCATTTGACCGAAGATTGTTTTGTTTTCAGGTACTGTAAATTGAAATTCAATATTATTCTGTGAATTTTCTTAAAATATAAAAGGTGTGATATTGTTGATACATATTTATAAACTCTGAAATTTAATGCATTTTCCAAAGAACTTCAATAATGATCAGTTATAAGTTTAAGAATTTTAATGCAAGGAAACAATTACATTTGGATAATCAGTGATGATCAATTCTGTGATTTTTTTTATTGTAAAATATTTTATGCTTGAAAATATCTACACTTGCTCAGGCATAGATTGTAGAATTACAGTGGAATTATATAACTAGGAGATCACTGTCACTGATCAAAATTATTTGAAATTGTGTTTCTAAAATGGAAATATGTTGACAAAAAATAGTGTGAACTTTCTTTGTGCTGTCTTGAAGGAAAATTGGTGCACATTACTGCATTTAAGACAACCTTAGAAGTAGAATAAGAACATCTTGATGGTTTTGGAAATTAAGGTACCTTCATGTGTGATTTTGATTTCTACTCCTCAGGGAGACCTCAGGTTGAATATCTTGTTCTAGCACATTTCAATCAATGTAGCATTTATATTCCTAGATAGACAAAGAACTTCCTTTTGCCCAATAATAATTGACCTTTCCTGGAATGGACATCACATGAAGTTCCACCATAACAAAATAATCTGTCAACATTCACTATCCAAACTCACTCCAAAAGAATGACCACTTAGGTCACTTGTATTCCAGTAAAATTTATTGTCTCTGTGAAAGAAGTGAAACATGAGGAGAAAACCAAATGCAGGTTGAGTCAATCTTTTTATTCCAAGAGGTTATTCCAAGGCTCATGATGCAGTATGTACAGACATTGAAAAAAGTAGGAGAAACTATAAAGCAAATGAAGGAGTTGGCGATTAACTGGTGTAGCATAGGGTTGCAGGAGGAAGAAAGGGGAGGTGACTATTTCAACAAAAGTCTTGAAAAGAATAAATATGAGTAAATAACAATTCTATGACTCATAATCAGAAGATAACTCAGCAAGGGGGAAGAAACTATAACTTATGCATTTTTGGTTCACATGATGCCATGTAAGAGTACATGATAGGAGGATGTTGTTTTCTCAAGTTGGCATGAATAGAGCATTCGTCTATAGAGCTTGCCAGCATAAAAGAGTCATTTGAAGTATCAGTGCATGCGCCATCCATTGAATGTGGGCAAACTGCTTATCCCAAAAGTCCAATAAATCTGATAGCTTTAGTTCTAGGTCACAAATGCTGTCAAATTGATGAGTTCAGTACTTTGTAGAGTTGTGCAAGGGTACATATCTAATTAATTTTCAACTTGGGTCTTAAAGCCATTACCTCATTTAACTTTCATTTCTCTTTTAATCCTAGGTCCACAACAATGGCATTTATTGTGATGATAATTCTGATTAGCTGCTTTATACAGGGAAGTCAAGGGCTTAAAATTGCAGCATTTAACATCCAGAGATTTGATCAGTCAAAAGTCAGTGATCACAGAACTCTTAACATTCTCATCCAGGTAAGCACAATCAAAGCAAATATTCTGCAACATCTATAGGTTGAGCATAGACTTATTTTCATTTTCCCTTAGATTTTACAAAGGTATGACCTTATCACCATTGAAGAAGTTATGGACGCTGACAATTCAGCAATAACAGAACTAGTGATGAAACTGAATCAGTAAGTAATTAGACACATTAGCCTTATCCTTAACTTAGGGATGGAGTTATTCGGGTCAGGACTAAGATAGATGTTAAAATATCCTGGCCTCAGTGAGATCTGGGAGATATGAATTCCAAGGCATTATCTACACAAAATTCCATCATTTCCCTCCCCAAAACTAGAGGGATACATTAGCTGATTAGTGCTTGGAAAAGGAATGTTGGGAGGGAGTTCTGAAAAGAACAGTTCTGAAAGCTTGAATTGTCAGATGGTTTTAGGAAGAGTCAATATCGTCACAAGAAGGTGGGGAAGTCCTATTAATCCATGAATCTGTACATCACACTAACAGTGTGCTGTGCCAAACATACTATTTTGAACAATTTGTATTCATGTTAACAATAAATTATCCTCTCTGAAGCATTTAAATTACTGTTCAGTATAGTTTTCTGAGTAATGACCATAGAATTCGATATACTAACTGAAGGTACAAAAAAAGCTCACCCTTTCTTGCTTACTGAGGCAGGAATTTATAATCATTCCATAATTTACAGCATGTTAAAGGCAGCTTATCTTTTTCAAATGGATCATAATTTGATGATTTTATACATCCTTATATTTTTGAATTGTTTAAAATAGACAACATTAATTATTTTATTTTTCAGATCGACCAAACTGCATTATAATTACATCATCTCTGATCATCTTGGTCGCAGTTCATACAGAGAAAAATATGCATTTGTGTATAAGTAAGTCTCCTATTTTAACACAAGTTGTCCATCAATTGATCTCCCATCTTTGCAGAAATGGAGATTTGAGTTAAGTTAGCTTGATTCATTTAGCTTCTCTGTAAAAATTTTCCCTATTTACTTAACATATTTGTTTCCCCATCTCATAATGACCTGATCTTCTGGATTCTGAGGATTTTACACAAATCATAATACTTTTTGTGTCACACACAAACAGGGTGGTTAAAAAGACATTTAGCATGCTTGCCTTCATTGCTCGGTCCTTTGAGTATAGGAGTTAGGAAGTCATGTTGAGGCTGCACATTACATTGCTGGGGCCTCTTCTGGAATACTGTGTCCAGTTCTGGTCACCCTGTTATAGGAAGCAGCCAGGAACAAGGAGGTGGGACTAGTTCAGTTTGAGATTATGTTTGGCATGGACTGGTGGGATTAAAGGGTCTGTTTTCATGTTCTATGACTCTATTTGCCAGCCCAGATAAAGATATATTTAAGTAAAACAAATATAAAACAAAGAACTGCAACATATTTTGCCACGGAGGTGCAAGTGCGTTTAATCTAGATTGTGCCTGTAGAGCCACATTATCCAATTGTAAAAGAAACATCCTGATATCTATCCTGACATCATGGCTGCAATTGAATGAGCGTGACATCAAGCACCCTTTGTAAAAGTAAGTCAATGGGAATCAGGGGAAAACTGGTTTGAGTCCTACCTAGCACAAGGAAGGTGATTGTGTTTTTTAGAGGTTAGCAATCTCAGCTCCAAGACAGCTGTGTAGGGGTTTGTCAGGTTAGTGTCCAATGACCAACCATCTGCAGTTGTTTCATCAAGTACCTACCCTCAATCATGATCATGGGGAAATTCACTGATGATTACACAATGTTCAACACCACTCGCAATAACTCAGATACTGAAGTTGTCCATGTCCAAGTGCAGCAAGACTTGCACAATATATGGCATTGGACAGACAGGTGGAAAGTAATTCATGTCCCACAAATGCCAGGCAATGACCTTGTCCAATAAGAGAGACTCTAACCACTGCACCTTAACATTCAATCATATTATCATTGCTGAATTGCTCCACCATTAACATCCCAGGGGTGACCATTGACCAGAAACTGAACTGGACTAGCCATATAAATACTATGACTCCAAGAGCAAGATAGATGCTAGACATCCTACAGTGAGTAATTCACCTCCTGACTCCCCAAATCCTGACCACCATTGACAAGACACAAGCCAGGGTGTGATGGAATACTCTCACTTACCTGGATGAAAACACAACAATGCTCAAGAAGGTTGACACCATTCAGGACAAAGTAGCCCATTTGATTGACACCAAATTCACAAACATTCATTCCTTCCACCATTGATGTACAGTAGCAGCAGTATGCATTATCTATAAGATGCATAGCAAAAAATCACCATAATTCCTAAGACCACTACCATCAAGAAGAACAAATGAAGCATATACATGGGCAAACCACCAGCTGCAGGTTTCTCTCCAAGTCACTAAACATCCAAACTTGAAAATATATTGTGGTTCCTTCAGTGTCACTAGGTCATAATCCCAGAATTCCCTCTCTGTCAGCATTGTGGGTGTACCTACATCAAATGGACCACAGTGGTTCAAGAAGATAGCTCACCACCAATTTCCCGAGGGCAACTACTAATGAGCAATAAATATTGGTCCAGTCCATGAAGCCTGTATCCTATGAATTATTTTCTAAATTGAAGGTTAATTGTCAGACTCTAAGGACTGAATGGCTTACTCCTGCACCGATTGCTGAAGGAAATATGACAATTGTTGGGATCTTGGAAATTTAAAGGCCAATGAAATTAGTTGAAAATGTTAACCTTTCTTTCTCTTTCTTATCTTTCTAACATTTCCTACAGACTTGCATTTATTGTAATGAACATTTTATTTTTGAATTAACAAATCTGGATGTGAGAAATTAATTAAAAGGGCATTTTCAATCTAAAATCTATTTTATTGGCTAAGATCTGATTATCATACTTTGCCATTGCTTTTCCAAATCTGATCATTTTTGAACAAAATTGTATGTGACTTCAATATTAAACTTATGTAGCCAATATATAGAAGTATACAGTGTGGCAAGAAACCGTTCAGTCCAACTCATCCAGGCCGACCAGATATCCTAATGTATCCAGCTCCATTTGCCAGCATTTGAACCATATCCCTCTAAACACTTCCTATTCATGTACCCATCCAGGTGCCTCTTAAATGTTGTAATTGTACCCACCTCCACCTTTGGCAGCTTATTCCATACACTCACCGCCTTTGCATGAAAAGGTTACCCCTTTATAAATCATTCCCTCTCACCTTAAGCCTCTGGTTTTAGACTCTAATGACGAGCGTAACATTGGCATCTGATGGATTCTACATCCTGTTGATTTAATAAACATAGATCTTAAACTTAGTAATATTCTAATTTCTTTTTGATATCATTTTATGATACAAAATGCAAGATGTTTTCATGAAATTAGTATCTGATCTGCAATCCAATAATTTTATGAATTTTTTGGATGATCCAGGCAACCATTGAAATGAAACAAATTGTGAAACAAAGAACTGTGGATGCTGGAAATCTGAAACAAAAACAGAAATTGCTGGGTGTACATAGCAGGTCTGGCAGAATCTGTGGAGAGAAAACCACGTTGGTGTTAATGCTGTTTTCTCTCTATAGATGCTGTCAGACCTGAGTTTCTTCAGCAATTTCTGGTTTTGTTTGTGATTGAAATTAAAGGATTTTGCATCTGAAATATCTAACTACCTGCTCATGACATTTCACACAAAGCCACAGGCTGATGACTAATTATTTTCAAAGCAGTGCCACTTGAAGCAGTATTCTATTCCATCTTCTAATTTGTTGATTCAAAATAACAAATCTTTTACAAAAGTACAGCTGAACAACAAAACAGTTAGTCCCCGTATAGAGTGAAGAAAGAGCAACAACAGCACAGCAGCTTTACTGCTCCTAAACAATAGACTGTAAAATGCATCAGGAGAAAGTGAGGACTGCAAATGCTGGAGATCAGTGTCAAAAAGTGTGGTGCTGGAAAAGCACAGCAGGTCCAGCAGCATCCAAGGAGCAGGAGAGTCAACGTTTTCAGCATTCCTGATGAGGAGCTTATGCTCGAAATGTCGACTCTCCTGCTCCTTGGATGCTGCCTGACCAGCTGTGCTTTTCCAGCACCACACTTTTTAAAACTGTAAAATGTGCTTATCAGATAATCAGGATGATCCCACAAAGAAAAAACAGTTTGCTTCTCATTCTCACAAGTAAAAGACAGGCATTAGGATGTGGCGCCACAAGGTGAATGGTATCCATGGAGAATTGATTCACAGTATACTCAGAGCTCAACAGCTGTTCGTTTTTGACTAAAACTTTGCAAAACATGCAATTTACAACATCACTTCAATTGAACTGTTACATTCCAACCTGGGGACTTAAAACCTGGAACTGGCCTGCTTACAGCACCTCCCAAAGCTACAAAGATGTATACAATATTTAATGTACTTGGAAAATTGTTGGATATACCTTTCATAGCATTAAAATACAGCTTAAAATAAAGAACTGCAGATGCTGAAGAAGGGTCACTGGATTCAAAGCGTTAACTCTGCTTTCTCTCCACAGATACTGTCAGACCTGCTGAGTTTCTGTTTTTGTTTCAGATTTCCAGGATTAACAGTTCTCTGTTCATATACAACTTGCCTTACAATCAAACATAGCGACTGATTTTGTTTCATGTTGTTTTGTTTCTGACAGCGAGAATATTCTCAAACCTATGGAGTGGTACCACTTTGATGATGGCTGTGAACAGTGTGGAACTGACACCTTCATCCGGGAACCTTTTATAGTGCACTTCCACTCCCTCACTACAAGTATGCCTTCAGTCATCTCAAACAGTTATTTAGTTTTGTTGAGAAAATCTGCGATCCACTGAAACGAATAAGTTATTCTGGTGAGCCTGCTGACAAATGAAAAACCAAGGTTGAAAACCTGAGTGGGAAGGTGATCTGCTTCAATCCCGATGAAAAATGCTGTTAGTAACCAGCGCCTCAGCTGGAAATACAAATAATATATTGCCACATTACACTGGCTTGTGCTGTGACCAAGAATTATGTTGCTTAGAAAAATTGATTTGAACTGCAGATTTTTAATAGCATTAAATACCATCCGGATTCTGTCAGCAACATCTTGTCTTATACAAAGTCAATAACACAAAAAAATTGAACAGGTTTAAGTAGCTAAAGTGTCCAAGCCCCACATGCCTTACATCATAAACCAAGTGACATATAGCAGAGAACAATTTATTGTGATTGAAACTGTGGAAAACTATTATTTTACTATAAGAGTTCTTTTAATAATTATTATTTTATTTTCCTAACTCAAGCTGCCATTTCTAGTTTTTCCCATTACTGTATTCTATTTAAAATGACACACAAGTCATTCAATAATTCTGATGATTTTTCTCTCTTGGTGAGGGACTAAAGATGGGCTTATTTTTATTTTAAAATAAAATGTCTATTTTAGACTATGTAAATCTGGAAATCTGAAAAGCAGCACAAGTTTGAGTCAGTTCTGAGGAAGAGTCACTGGATCTGAATTGTTAACTCTGATTTCTCTCTCCCGATGCTGCCAGACCTGCTGACATTTTCCAGCAACGTCTGTTTCTTTTCCTGATTTCCAGCATCCACAGTTCTTTTGGTTTTTACAAGTCTGGGTCAGTTGTGCCCAAAGTAAAAATTCTTGGTGATTGTGTCTCTTGATGTAACTTGTCGAATTTTCCCTTCTGTTTTAAAAGTATGGGGGTGTGCAAGTTGTGTGACAATCATGCTACCCCTACCACTGAGAAAACTAAATCTATCGCCCATCCATCAGCTCATTAAGAGCTGACAGACAGCGTGAGTGAGTTTCTTTGACACTAACATCCTGGTTCACCATAAACTATCAACCATTCAGAAGTCCATTGCTCGAGGCCTTCAAACTATCAACCATTGAATGGTTGATAGTTTATATAATCGAGAAGATAAATAGCTTTTATGCTCTTGCCATGCAGAAGGTGGATCACAGGGAAGCAGAGGTCCGGGGAGGTTCAGAAGTGAGGGCAGAGTCCATCTCTTTCTTCCAATCTGTGCCTCAAATTGACCCCAGGGCAATTAGAGGCCCCTCGAAATCAACAGGCATGCTGCCTTTATTTCACATTCAGGTAACTGACCACAACTCATTCACCAGATAGGTGAGTAATCAGGGAAATGGCAAGTTGAGGTCACTTAAGGGCCTTAATTGATGGTAGGCCAAGAAAATCACCCTTTGACTTTCTTGCCTGTGATTTAATTAGTAGGAGGGCAAGAAAGAAGTGAGTTTCTCTGCAGGCTATGTTAAAACATTATTTCACCTGGAAGGGAAAATCATACCCTTGTTTCTAAGACTCAAAGGCAATGCTGTAAAATGGAATCTTTATATTTCCTAAATGGAAATTGAAATATTGTGCTTGCTTTTTTCGCCTTCAAAATAACCTTCAATGGGTGAGTTCTAAGAAATAATACCCTTCACAAACTCTTTGATATTAACATCTGTAACAATGTGTTTTGACAGCTGTCAAGGATTTTGTACTCGCAGCCATCCACACTAGTCCAAGTTATGCAGTCAGAGAGGTTGATGGATTGTATGATGTTTGGGCTGATGCAAAGGATCACTTCAATACTGAGGTATAGCACTGAGACAGGTCATTCGGTCCAAAAGATGGATATAAGATATAATAGATATAAGCTGGTGCTTATGGTTTACTCAAGCCTCCTCCAATCCTTATTTATCTCCTTATCAATATATCCTTCATTTCCTTTCTCCATCATGTCTAGCATCTCCTTAAACAAATTTATACCACTCTCACCTCATGAACTTTGTATGTGCTATGATGGCCCAGTGGTTAGCACTGCTACCTCACAGTGGCAGGGACCCAGGTTTGATTCCACCCTTGGACAACTGTCTGTTTGCAGTTTGCACATTCTCCCCGTGTCTGCGTGGGTTTCCTCCGGGTGCTCTGGTTTCTCCCACAGTCCAAAGATGTGCAGGTTTGGTGGATTGGCCATGCTAAATTGTCCATAGTGTCTAGGGATGCGCAGGCTAGGTGGATTAACCGTGAGAAATGCAGGGTTACAGGGATAGGTTAGAAGGTTGGTCTGTGTGGGGTACTCTTCGGAGGGTCAGTGTGTGATTGGCCTACTTCTACACTGTAGGGATTCTATGAAGTCCATATAGATCCTTACAGACCCTCATTTGAGTCTCAAGTAAATAACATTTCCTATTTCTATCAAATATTTTTGATATTTCTTTCAAACCTCAGAATTTCTTAAAAGGTCAGTCTCCTTTCTCCTAGAGAAAGAAAGCACTAATCCTGTTTAACTTTGCCGATAGGTGTAACATCTCAGTTCTGGTATGGTTTGAATAAATCTCTTTTGAGTATTCAGCAGTTTTATCGGCAGTAAAAATCATCCATCGGTTCAATTCAATTATTGCATGCATTTTTGTGATTTTTTGTGACATTAACTCCTAGTTTGCTGTCCATATTTACTTCTCTGCTTTGAGGGGATTTCTCTTCCAGACCTCTTACCAAATTGTTGCTTTAGCTAATATGGCTCAACCGTTAAAAGAAATAGACACTTTCAAAACTAATTCAATTTGTTGTCTCTTGGTTTCCAACACAGAACATCTTGATACTTGGAGATTACAACGCAGCTTGTAACTATGTCACAGATAGTGATTGGCCTCATATACGACTGCGTCAACATAAAAAATTTCATTGGCTGATTGGTGATGAGATAGACACAACTGTCAGTAAATACACACATTGCGCATATGACAGGTAATGCTTGCTGCACATTGATGTAAATAGTTATAATGCATGTATTTTATGCTTCAAATATATGTTGACTATTCCAACCCAGTCATATTTCCAATTTTGACAACATTTTGCATGGTAGCAGTTATAGCTCAACTGTTGCTCTCTTGCCTGAGTTAGGTTGCTGGTTCAAATCATGCTCCAGTATCACCCTGTCAGATGTGTTGTCTTTTAGTGAAGTATTGTCTACCCTCTTGGATAGCATACAAGATCCTGTGGTGATTTCTGGGAGAACAGCAGGGGAGTTACCCCCAGTGGTTTTGCCAATTTTTCACCCTCAATCCATGTCACAAAAACTATTATTTGGTCATTATCACATTGCTGCTGGTGGGACTGTGCGGAGTACCAACTGGCCACTTCCTGTCCTACATTCTAACAGTGACTACACTTCAAAAATACTTAATTGTTTGTAAAGTGATTTGGGACATCATGAAAGGTACTATATAAATGCAAATCTCTCTTTTTATGCTTAGGTTTGTTGTGACCACAGAAGGATTGCTTAAGACAATAGTTCCTGGCTCAGTCAAGGCCTTCAATTTCCAAGAAGCTTTTCATCTCCCATATTATACAGTAAGAACATAACATCTGTACGCATCTGTTGAACTGTAAAAAAAAATCTCACAATAGGTTAGAAAACATTTACTAGTAGAACACTTGAAGGTCAAATTGTATGTGTCTTTTTTTTCTTTGTTTAAATATATGAAAAATAAATTGTTGACATTGTACATTTTTGATTTGTTTTTATATTACAGGTGAAAGAAGTCTCAGATCATTACCCTATTGAGCTTGAACTGGAGGATGATCGTAAGTAAATAAGCAATACCCTTTACTAAAATGGTTAGAATATCCAATTGTGAAGCAAAATAACATAATGGAGCTTAAACTTTGATAACTTCAGTTAGATTAACTTCTGATTAAAAACACATAATAACCAGCTTTAAAAAAAATTGCCAGTCAAGATTTCAAATATTGAAGGTACTTTTTGAACAATGTTTCAAAGAGGTTTTTTGTTCATAATGGAGATTTGTTACTCTTTATGACAAGTGCAAAATAGTTGCATAATTCCCTCAAGTTCTAATACCAGTCAAACACATTCCATGAAATTTAATATGCTCAACTGGTGTTTAATTTCATATTTCATTCTTATCTTTAAAATGTCTGAATTGTCAAGTTTAATGAATTGTATAAAGAAAGAAGGCCAGCATTTTGCTATCAGCTTTGTCAATAGCCCACATATAGAAATCAAAATATAGGCTGTTTTCCTTGTTGTTTAACCACTATGATGGTGATGTTAAAATTGTAAAAAAAAGGGACAGATAACATTTTTATGGCAATACATGGAATGCTGTCAATGTCAGCATTGCCCTTCACAGATCACATTTCAGACCGGTTCATAGGGAAATTAAGAGTCATACACATTGGCACACATCAGGAATCATAAACAGGCCATGTTGGGTAAGGACAACAGATTTCCTTCTCTAAATGACATCAGGAGATGAAATGGAATTTTACAACAGTTTGGTGGGGATTTTTTGGTTACCATTGCTGATGCAATCTTTGCTGTGTTATTGGCCCAGGACCTTTGGACTACTACTCCAGTAACTAGGCTACCAATATGAAACTACCATTTTTCTCATATTCAATGGTATTCTCATTTTTCCACATTTTTAGTAGAATAGCTGAACGACTTGAGATGTGGAGACACTGTGTTGGACTGGGGTGGACAAAATCAGAAGTCAAACAACACCATGTTATAGTCCAACAGGTTTATTTGAAATCACAAGATTTCAGAGCGATGCTCCTTCACCAGGCGAAGTCTTGGAGAAATGAACTTTTGCGTTATTCAGATGAGTCGAATTTGTTGTTGCTTTGCTATGATTAGGGCCAGAGACCATTTGCAGTCATTCTGGCAGCAGGCATTGGGCACCAAAACATCATTACTTCCAACCAGTTAAATACCTGAAGGCAAAAGCAGATATATTTCAGGCAATTGAAACCATTGGCAAAAGTACTCAGATTCAGTCTGATATTTTCTAACAACATAATAAGACTTCTTAAACTGCTGAGATTTTAGAAGGCCCAAAATAGAAAAGTTAGGGTTCAGTGAGAAATGAAATAGATAAAAATCTGAAATGGGACCCCAACCAGCCACAAACCTGAGCGCTCCTACTTTTATTGGAGGCAAAGAATGAGGGAGGCAGCCAATCTGCTCTCAGGAGGTGGGTTAATTGCTAAAGTCTTTTAAAGAGGCTGCATACTTCTATTTTTAACCAATGTCAACCTAGTTTCCCAGGCCTAAAGCAACCAGCAGTTTAAAAGGGCTATATCTTTAAGTGAGCAGTTTAATAGCACTGCTTGTGGGCTAGGAGAAGTGTTTACTCAAGACATCACAAACTTATCTGACCCCACCCCCAACTCCACAGTCTCACCTGACACCACCTTCGATCACTGACTCCCACCACTGATCCCCAACACTAACATCTCCTCCAGTCAAAGCTCACCCAACACCCAATCTCTGCCGTTCCTCTGTCACCAGCCCTGACCTCCAAAAACCAGAACATTTACTCAATTCTTGACTGTGGTATGTATAAAATTCAGGTATGTGTATGGTATACAGCTGAATTAAAACAACTGATTCATAATTTTAATAGTAATTTGCAATGTGATGTGCAATACAGTCATTTGAGGGAACATGAGCAGTAAATTAGAAAGCAAATATTAGAAAGACAGCAATGGCATATCCAATTAATTTATGTATCAATATCATTATAAATTTAGATTCATTTTTAAAGAATATTGTTTGAAAAGACTTTGCCTGTTTGTCTACTGGTTCTTGCAATTGTCATGCATATAGTGAAGATTTCTTTTGAGTTATCTCATTTTCTCTTTTTGCATAGCTAGCACTGCTGATGCTAAATACAAGACTGGGACAAGTATTGGTATCAATGGTGGAATCAGTGGTGGTCCATGTAGCTGCAAAGGTGTAGATTTAACATCCTGCGCTGGACGGTGTGGTGCATATTCACCTAATTTTCCTTGCAGTTGTACTGCAAGCTGTTCTAAATATCAGGATTGCTGTGCAGACTATGGAAATTATTGTTAAGGTTGGTAATGGCACAACATGTTTGTGTAGTCTCTCTCCAAAAGTTGTTAGATCTTTACTAATACACACATATTTATACCTTTTGACTCTGTTGGCTGTTTTGGAAGCATAAAAGTGGCAAAGTTTCAATCAAAACATGAACATGCTAGATACATCTGTCTTACACCTGCAATCTGCAAGTGGATCGCATTGCAAGCAGACTAATGCCAAATCACTGTTTGCTGTCAATACCAAGCTGGGCAGGGCTATGGAATTGGTGGCAAATCTTCAACTTGTGAAAACATTGAAAGAATCCAAAAAGCCTTTGTAGACTCCAGTCACAAAATATCAAACTACTAGAGTAATAATCAACAAGCCTACATAATGTTAAACTTTGCAGCAAGACAAGAGAATAGAAATTAAAGTGTTAATCAAACTTCATGGCGGTCAGACCAGCCCATACCTTGAATACTACATACAGATGTGGTCATAAAATAAAAACTACAGGGCAACATGCAGTGCAGACAATAGCTTTGAAGATGATATTTGGGCTCACATTTTTAAACATACTCAGAGGTGAGGACCAAGTCTATATTGGACTGCCATTTCTGGTCTCCAAATGGCATAGCATGTTGCCAGCCTGGCCACGCCTCCAGCACTTTTGCAGAGCCTGTTTGGAAGAGTTAGTATCCTTTTGCATGTGGTGACTAGCCAAATAAGTCCCTCACTAAATCTAGGTAAAAGTAAGGACTGCAGATGCTGGAAACCAGAGTTTAGATCAGAGTGGTGCTGGTAAAGTACAACAGGTCAGGCAGCATAAATCTGTCAAGGCCATTGTGCAGTCAGTGACTTGAATGTTCCAGCTGACAATTGAGGTCCTCCGCTAAGACTAAACGTCAGTTCATTTTTTTTTTGAGTGACTCTTATAAGAGCTGTTTTTTTTCTTGGGGTTGCTTTAATGGGAGGCTTTTATTTCTTATTTATAATCCATGAGAGGATAGCGAACAGCCCCACTTGGAACCAATGTACTTGATGAATGTCTTGGTGCCCTTGGAGATGGTAGTTTGGCCAGCTCCCTGGGCATGACTTGTAGTGACCTCAAGACAGCAAGCTGGCAAGCCAGTGAACACCTCACCCCACCCCACCATGGCCAAAATTACAAGATGGCAATCTGTAGCAATAGAGAACTCCCCCTCCATGATAACAGCCAGGCAGCTGCAGCCCTCCTTTCCATTTTTTAAGTGTCTTCAGAAGGTGCCTCCTTCTTAAGATATCAGTTCTTTCTCTTTCCCACTTTGGCAACTCCAAACATGGATAGTGAGGCTCCCAGAGTGTCAATCCTGGAGTCCACCATCTATTTATTTGGACAGCATCCTTGCTGGTGACCATTTATTTGGAAATAGCCCTCTAGTTGCCAACAGTAGCATCTTTATTTCCTCCTAATGATCGGATTGCAATTCACAAGCAAAAATTCAACTTGATGTTATAGATATGAACTATGACAACTCCCTGAAGTTAAAATTAGCTGGTCTCCCATTATTGGCATGCACTTGACCCCACCTGATTCTCCCATAAATGCAAAAGTACAACTTTAGAGATGTATTGGTTATGAATTTTGTGAATGGTGAATTTGGTGCCATGCACCTGATGTTAGGAGTTTCTGATCTTCCAATGGGAAGAAAAAACACTCAAACAATATTGGAACATGCCACAGTGATGTTAATTGTTCTTTTGAAGTGGTGCACTCAATGACCAATGTATTCACCCCATTATATTAACGGATAAAATATTGTAGCAAATGCGTTCCATGTAATATTTGGTATATTTCCAAAATTAAATGTAAAAGCAGATCTGATTAAAGGGAGCTGGATGAAAATATTCCCTCTGAATCAAAGTGAGAGGATCATTGATTGGTGAAATAACTGCACAGTGGCTAGTATCCTGTTACCAGGTTACCTTCTATTTACATGGGCTGTGACCTACCAGATCCAAGCCAGTCCCTAGGCTGATGAGTCCTTGTAAATCTCCTGTTTATATTATGTTATTAAACAAATTACAAAACAGTTTACAAAAAACATTAACAGCTATACACAAGAGACAGCAATTTTACAAGGGAGAGGAGCAGCAAAGCTAGGCCCCAAACCCTACCGTTCAACATTTTACAGGGAGAGGAGGACAAACCTCAAATCCCAGTTCCACATATGACAAGACAGTGACAATGACATTTGTACATTAGACAATACCGTTACATACAAAAGTGCAGACAATACAGACCCAGCAAGCCCCCGCCCCTCCCACCTTCCGACCACTCTAAGGCAGCCCGCCCCTACCCACCTTCCGGTTCTCGGTCCACTCCATGCCCCTTCCAGTTCTCGGTCCGCCCTGACACACCTTTCGACCACCTCTAGGACAGCCCGCCCCGGTACCCGCTCGGGGTGACAGCAGTCAGGACGGCCTACCCACCTTCCGGCTTAAATCTCCTGTTTATTTTTTTTTTTTTTTTTTTTTTTTTTTTTTTTTTTTCTCCTGTGTTTTTTTTATACACTGGCTGTGACCTGCAGTTCAGAGTCAGTCCTTGATCTGAGGAGATTCTAACTTCCCTGTTAATTTTTTTTTTTTTTTTTATTAATTTTATTAAACAAATTACAAAACAGTTTACAAAAAACATTGACAGCTGTACACAAAAGACAGCAATTTTACAAGGGAGAGGAGCAGCAAAGCTAGGCCCCGAACCCTACTGTTCAACCATTTTACAGGGAGAGGAGGACAAACCTCAAATCCCAGTTCCACATATGACAAGACAGTGACAATGACATTTATACATTAGACAATACCATTACATACAAAAGTGCAGACAATACAGACCCAGCAAGCCCCCGCCCCTCCCACCTTCCGACCACTCTAAGGCAGCCCGCCCCTACCCACCTTCCGGTTCTCGGTCCACTCCATGCCCCTTCCAGTTCTCGGTCCGCCCTGACACACCTTTCGACCACCTCTAGGACAGCCCGCCCCGGTACCCGCTCGGGGTGACAGCAGTCAGGACGGCCTACCCACCTTCCGGCTTAAATCTCCTGTTTATATCTGTCAGCCAGGGCTCCCTAATTGGCCTGAATTAACAACCCCAATCAAGAATCTCATAGTAAGTGAGATCCACCTGACCATGGTTCAAATTACTACAGTTGTGAACCATTTGAGTTCATCCAAAAAACAGCAAAGAGTAGCCTGGATATGTAACAACTCATTTGAAATCCTATGTTTCAAGATCAAGTGAATTAAGCATTAAATTAAAATAACTAATTTAAATATGAAGTTATATTTTTGCAGAGGTTGAAACATTTGTTTCAGATCATCAATCTCAATGACTGTGACACCCAAAGCAATAAATTCAAATTTATTCCACCCATTATGATAATTTTCTTTGCTGAATAAGGAGGGTCATAAGAAGAGCTGAAAATGTGTTGCTGGAAAAGCGCAGCAGGTCAGGCAGCATCCAAGGAGCAGGAGAATCGACGTTTTGAGCATGAGCCCTTCTTCAGGAATGATCCTCCTGAAGAAGGGCTCATGCCCGAAACGTCGATTCTCCTGCTCCTTGGATGCTGCCTGACCTGCTGCGCTTTTCCAGCAACACATTTTCAGCTCTGATCTCCAGCATCTGCAGTCCTCACTTTCTCCTCGGGTCATAAGAAGAGCAATGTAGGGGGCTCAGGAAATTCTGGTATTTTATAAATGAAAGGATGAGTTATGTATTTCATTTCCTGGTCAGCCTGTGCTGTATCAATGTATGCACCATTGAAGCATCATTGATAAAGTACAACTTCTTAGAAATGTCTAAGTCAAATATTTTACCATTTGGATTATTAATGATTTATTCTTCTTACAGGTTGCACGTAATGGTAGCAGAAAGTTATTGGAAGTCACGAAAGCTTAATAAGAAAAAATCTCAAATGAACTCCGGAAGCAGAGAATAAAATTGATCATTGCAATTTGCTGTGTTTCAGTTTTATTAAACAAATAGGCTTGTCAACAGAATACTTGGAATCAGAAAAGTCACAATGTGCCTGAGCATGGAATGGTCAAATTCAAATTTAGAAGCAGCATTACCAGACAGGTTTGATTGCTGAATACCTGGGAACTACCTAGATCCAAACTTTGCCAGGAGGGAAACATTATCAAAGGGCCTTTTGCTTAAGAGCTTAGGGCTTAGGAGCAGGAGTGGCTCCGTTTCACCCTGTGATCCTGTTCTGCAATTCAATGATGGAATTCCCTTGTACTCTTGAAGGGTCGGGTACAACTTCACCTACAACTTATAGACATCAATTACTTTTCAATATAATTTTCCATCTGCCAGTCTAAACAAATGAGTGTTAGTAATTTTGCTCCCAAGTTTCCTCTGAATTTCCCAATATATACTTTCTAACAGGAATAATTGGATAGCAATAGGAAGCAGAAATCCTGAAGCGAATTTGAACTTAATTGTAGCACTCCAGCCATCAGCCAAGCTGAAATATGTTAACTCAATGCATGCAAAAAGTCTCTATACCCATTTAATCAACACCATTAATTACAATGACAGATTAATACTTTAAAATTTGATCTAGACTTCTGAGGGAACTGTAGTTCTTAGAATTAAACAAAGTCTGAGTTAAATGATTTGGTTACACTATACTGACTTAGAATTCTAACAATCAAGTAAAAAAAAAATGAATCATTCATCACGGAAAGGCATTATTAGCTCATGGCATGTATTTCTGAATTCCATTACCTTACCTGACTGAATTGTTTCCCACCCACTCCCATTTTACTATATAAAACGTCCATTCCTTCAGCTAAATACAATTTAGAGCTAAATGAACCATTAAGCTGTTTCTTGGAGGCTGATTAACATCTCGGTCTAACCAGCTTAATGACCCAATAGTGTCCTGGGTATGTTTTCCTTTTGAGATCATTTCTGTGACTGTAAATCCAGATAAGAGCTTATTCAAATACACTATTTTCTGGGAGAATGAAAATGTTTCAGGATGACTGACTAATGGAAATATGAACAGCGATAAAATGTGATAAAAAAGATAGAAGCTATTAATTCACATAAAACTAAATCTTGGCTGATTCTGAAGCTGTGCAAATGACCATTATGAGTGAGATTGTGTCACTCCATCAGCTACTTCCAATGTTTAATTTACAACAGCTCAAAATATCTTAAGGAAGGAAGCCGCACTGGATTTATTTCAGGGGAATGACATTGGAGCATATGTAAGGGGAGGAGCATTTGAGAAACATTGAATATGAGATTGTTGACTTGGCATTTTCATGAAAAAGATCAAAAACAATTAACTGGCAAACGGAAACTTCAGTGAATTGAAAAGACATCTGGCCTTGTTGAAGTGGAATGAAAGATTGACAGGTAAAATAGTAATTAAACCGTAGGAGATGGTTCAGAGCATAATAGGAACACCCTTATGAGCAGGGCCTGGGCAGGGGAGTACATCTCAGCCCAATAATGAATGCCCAGGCTCAATGGGGCTCACTAAGCTTATGTCAGGGTGGTGGGTGACACTGTGTTTGGATTGACAGCTGGGGCTGGGACCACTGTGTTCCAGGTGGAGGCTCGGGGTAGCACCAGGGTCCCAGACCAAGGGCAGACCCATCTCCCATGATTTCTGACCTGGCCCTCACCACATGGTCTGGGAAATGATATTGAAATCTGGAATTTCCTAAAAGCCAATAAAGTGAAACAGAAATTTGAGGTTGATGGCAAGAATGTTTCCATGGCAAGTTGGTGTGATCTGGAATGCAATTACAATAAAATGCCTTCTGCTAAACTGCATCAATTAACATTTAGCACCTAAAATGAATTTCTAAATACGTGGCATTGCTCAATTCATGTACCATCATCTTCAATTGTGAAGTCAAATACTGACAGTTTGACCTTAGCTACTTTTGTTACATAAAACACAAAGCGATAGCTTCAAATCAAACTGTGATCCGCATGTGTTCTGATTACACCCACTAAAACAAAACAAGGCAACATAAGGCACTCTGTGAGATCATATGCTTGCACCAATCCTTTTGCATTTCTCCCAGTTTTTCAATAAGAAAAAAAATTCAGAACAATGTAAAATAGCTTACTGAGGCTCTTACACACATGACCACACATTATCAAGACTCACAGTCACCTCAATATGCTCTAAACCTTTGAGCATTCACCTTTGAAAACAAGAGTAAGAGTCGCCTGATGAATATGGCAAACAAAGTATACTGTCATGAAGTTGTCAAGCATGTGGTGCTGGAAAAGCACAGAAAGTCAGGCAACATCCAAGCAGTAGGAGAATCGATGTTCTGGGCATAAGACCTTCATCAGGAAGCTGTCCCTAAAAAGAATATAGAGATGCCAAGGCCAAGCAACTCCTCAAGTTTCAAGAACCGCATTGACTATATCGTCTTGCCTCTTCCAGTCAGGCTAACTGTTCAGCTGGGAAATCATCAAAAGAGTGAATCAGAAACATATAAAGGTAAAGTACATAATATTATTCAACTGCCATACTTTGTAACGTCTCTATGGACAATCCTTCAGTTTAAAAATCAACTGTAATCAAATCCTCATTTGCCAGTCTTGCTTGCAGTAGTTTGGAGCCAATTTTAAGTGTCACTTGATCTATCTTTAAATTCCTAGGGAACTGCAAAATGTGTGAACAGCTGCAACTCAAAGCAGCTGCTGTTGGAAAATGCAAATCAAAATATCAAAATCATTTTACCGCTGGTTTATGACATTGTGATTAAATACTTTCAACAAAGCCTTTGGTGTGTATTTCTCCTGCTCATTAACCTATTCCTAGTCAGAACAGTTAAAAGGAAAGTTACACACTTGCCAGAAAAAAATGGGGAGAGAGAGGCTCAATAGTCCTACAAGACTGGAGAATAAATGTTTATTATAGTTGTATTCAACTCTACTTGTTTGAATTGAGAGGTTTTGATAAAACCAAAACATTTTCTCCAGATACAGAATTTATTCCAAAATGGGTTGATAATAGCTGAGTGTTTATTTCAAAAAAACAAGTTCTCCTGTTCCTAACATATGGGAATAGATGCAATGGAAAAGCTGAAGATATCAATTAGGATATGAATCCATTTTGGCAGTGCTGACAATCTGTCTGCAATCTTGAGGATAATCCAAAGAGTATAAACAGTTTACTTGGATTTTCAAAAGGTATGTGACAAAGTATCTCCAGCAAGGCTCGTAAAATACCTTGTGAAATAGTTGAAAAATTACTTGGGTGGATTTAACACAAGGGAGGGTGAAGATAAATCCTCTGCTTGAGAAAATATAATCAGTGATGGTCCATAGGTAGATGTGTTGGAAATGTGTTGCTGGAAAAGCGCAGCAGGTCAGGCAGCATCCAGGGAACAGGAGAATCAACGTTTCGGGCATAAGCCCGAAACGTCGATTCTCCTGTTCCCTGGATGCTGCCTGACCTGCTGCGCTTTTCCAGCAACACATTTCCAGCTCTGATCTCCAGCATCTGCAGACCTCACTTTCTCCCCATAGATAGATGTGTCAATTTTTGTGGTCTATCTTCAAAGAGACTGGCCCAATTAAATTAATGAACTTCAATAAGGGCAATATAAAGGCATCTGAAGGAAAACATACGCAGAAGAATTGTAACAAAGAACAGGTGCATAATATGAAATCGTAATCATTGGAATGAGCCAATAAGTTTGAAAATGAATGTTAATCATATTCTAAAAGCATCACTTGGGTCTAGAGCACTGACATATACATGCCTTAAAGGGGATTTTGAGAAGATTTGTAGCTCAGGCTGATGATAAGTATGTAAGTTAGCTCACTGAGTTTGAAGGTTTGTTTTCAAACATTTGGTCGCCATTACTAGATAACATTGTCAGTGAGAGTCTCTGGTGAAGTGCTGGTGGTATGTCCTGCCTCCCTATTTATAGGGCTTGGTTTCTTAAGGTGGGTAACGTAATTTCCAGTTCTTTTTTTCAAAGGAAGGTAGATAGGGTCTAAATCGATGTGTTTATCAATGGAGTCTGATTGGAATGCATTGCCTCTAAGAATTCTCGTGCGTGTCTTTGTTTCGCCTGTTCTAGGATGTGTGTGTTGTCCCAGTCAAAGTGGTGTCCTTCTTTGTCTGTAGATATAGAAACTAGTGATAGTGGGTCATGTCTGTTGGTGGCCAGTTCGTGTTCATGTATTCTGGTGGAAAGAATAATGTCTTGATGCAGCTCTGTCTGAAAACAAACCTTCAAGCTCAGCAAGCTAAGTTACATACTTATACCTTAAAGGGTTTACAGGATTGACTCTGGGATAAAGGGATTTGTTCTATCAGTAGAGATTTACATTCTCCATGATTTAGTTGGATAAGGTATGATTGATTTGAAAGATGTACAATTTTTAAATAGCTTCGCGGGTGAAGATGCTTTGTGGATGCCCACCCTACATGGTAAGAACTAGAAGTCACAGCTTTAACAGAAGAAGGTTAAAAAATCACACAACACCAGGTTAGAGTCCAACAGATTTTTTTGGAAGCACTAGCCTTCGGAGCGCTACTCCTTCATCAGGTGGTTGTGGAGTATAAGATCATAAGACACAGAATTTATAGCAAAAGTTTACAGTAACTGAAATCATATATTGAAAAAGTCCTGGATTGTTTGGTGAGTCTCTCATCTTTCAGAATGAGCATGTTGGCTTCAGTTCTTTCGTATGTAAATCATAGAACTTTTTTAAAGTTGCACTTTCAAGTGAACTTTAACAATTGGTGTCATGTCGGCCCAGATAATGCATTGAAGGTATGAGGTGCCCTGTGTGAGACTGTCTGTGCCACAGTTCAGACTGATTCTAATCTAAAAAATGGATTTACAGAATCTTACAAGGATTCATACAGTTTTTGAGCAAAATGAAATGTAATTCTGCAAGTACAAATTCGCCCCACAAACTTATATGTGTGTGTGGACATGTGGGTGGACATATGATTGTCTGTGAGAGAGTGTGTGTATGTGTGTGAGTGTAAAAGGGTAGAGGTCTGCGAGAGGGTGCATGTGTGTGTGTGAGTATGGGAGTGTATGTGTGAGCATGGGAGTGTATGTGTGAGCATATGAGAGAAGGCTTATGTATGAGAGAGGATCTGCGTGAGTGTATGGGTCTGTAGGAGTGTGTGTCTGTCTGTCAGTGAGTGTGTGACTGTGTGTGTGTCTATGTGTGTGCATAGTGCAATGGGGTCATCTCTAGTTTGACATGAACCCCAGGTTCCGGTTGAGGCCATCACCATGGGTACTCAACTTGGCCATCAGCCTCTGCTTGGCCATTTTGCATTGTTGCCTGTCCCGAAGTTTGCATTGGAGGCTGGTCATCCGAAGGTCCGAGGTCAAATGTCCCTGACCACTGAAGTGCTCTCCAACTGGGAGGGAACACTCCTGTCTATTGATTATTGTTGGTGTCCATTCATCCATCGCCGTAGCTTCTGCTTAGTCTAGCCAATGCATCATGCCTCAGCGCATCCTTGCCTGCAGCGGATGAGATAGACAATATTGGCTGAGTTGCATGAGTACCTGCCACGTACAGGGTGGGAGGTGTCCCCACATGTAATAGTGGTATCCGTGTCGACACTCTGACACGACTTGCAGCATCTACCACAACAAGGTTGTATGTATTGTCCTGAAAGCCAGGCAGTTTGCTATGACACATCCAGACACGCGGAACAGTCATGGGGATGAAATTTGCATCCCAGTATGCCAACATTTTCATGCACAGATTTGAACAAGACTTCTTCTCTACGCAGGACCTCCAACCAACACTATATGCCAGGTACATTGATGACATTTTCTTCCTCTGGACCCATGGTGATGAGACACTGAAAACAACTACATAGTGATATCAATGAGTTTCATCCAACCATCAAACTCACCATGGACTAACCTCTACTATCAGTCTCAGTCTTGGACACATACATCTCCATCAAGGACAGGCACTTCAGCCCCTCATTCTACCGCGAACCCATGGATAACCTCACGATGCTACACTTCTCCAGCTTCCACCCAAAACATATTAAAACAGCCATCTTCTATAGACAAGCCATATGCATCCCCAGGATCTGTTCAGATGAGGGGGCGCAAGATGGGCATGTGGAATTACTCAAGGATGCCCTCATAAGAACGAGATACAATGCTCAACTCATCGACTGCCGGTTCCGATGTGCCCCAGCGCGAAACCGTAATGACCCCCTCAGGAGACAGACATGAGCTGCAAAAGACAGGGTACCCTTCATTGTCCAGTACTTCCCAGGAGCCAAAAGACTATGCCATGTGCTTCGCAGCTGCAGCACATTATCAATGAGGATGAGCACCTTGCCAAGACCTTCCCTACGCCTCCACTTCTCGTCTTTAAACAACCACCAAACCTCAAACACATCATTGCTTGTAGCAAACTGCCCGGCTTTCAGGACAACACCATACAAGCTTGTCATGGTAGACGCTGCAAGACGTGTCAGAGTGTCGACATGGATATCAGCATTACACATGCGGACACTTCCCACCATGTGCATGGCAGGTACTCATGTGACTCACCCAACATTGTCTATCGCATAAGCTGCAGGCAAGGATGCCCTGAGGCATGGTACATTGGTGAGACCGAGCAGAGGCTACGGCAATGGATGAATGGACACCGCACAACAATCAACAGACAGGAGTGTTCCCACCCAGTCAGAGAACTCTTCAGTGGTCTGGGATATTTAACCTTGGACCTCCAGGTGACTGTCCTCCAACGCAGACTTCAGGACAGGCAACAACGCAAAGTTACCTAGCAGAGGCTGCTAGCCAAGTTGGGTATCCACGGGGATGGCCTCAACTGGGACCATGTCACACTACAGGTGACCCCACTGCACTAAGCACACAGACAGACACTCCTACACACACAGACACTCCTACACACACACACATACATACATTTTATTTTGCTCAAAAACTGCATGAATCCATGTAAGATTCTGTAAATCCATGTTTTAGGTTAGAATCAGTCTGAACATTGTGGCACAGACAGTCTCACACAGGGCACCTTGCACCTTCAATGCATTATCTGGGCTGACATGACACCAGTTGTTAAAGTCCACTTGAAACTGTAACTTTAAAAAAGTTGTATGATTTACGTATGAAAGAACTGAAACCAACATGCCAATTCTAAAAGATGAGAGACTTACCAAACAATCCAAGTGTTTTACAATATATGATTTCAGCTACATCACACTGTAAACATTTGCGATAAATTCTGATAAGGAGCAGCGCTGCGAAAGCTAGTGCCTCCAAATAAACCTGTTGGACTATAATGTGGTGTTGTATGATTTTTAACTTTGTACACCCCAGTCCAACACCTGCATCTCTAAATCAAAGGAAGAAATTGGCCATTTGGGAAAATGATAAAGTGAAATTTCTTTGCCCAGAATTGTGAACTTTTGAAATATAAACCAAAAATGCTGAAAAAACTCCATAGATCTGGCAACACCTTTAGCAAGACACAGAGAAACAATGTCAACATTTCAGGTCAATGGCCTTTCATCAGAAACTGGAAAAAGTTATGATTTTGAGATGCCGGTATTGGACTGGAGTGTACAAAGTTAAAAAATCACACAACACCAGGTTATAGTCCTACAGGTTTAATTGGAAGCACACTAGCTTTCAGAGCATAGCTCCTTCATCAGGTGGTAGTGGAGGGCTCAATCCTGACACACAGAATTTATAGCAAAAATTTACAGTGTGATGTAACTGAAATTATACATTGAAAAATTGATTGTCTGTTAAGCCTTTCATCTATTAGAATACCGTAATAGTTTCACTTCTTTCATGTGTAAATCACAAAACCTTTTTTTAAAAAGTTGCATTCTTGGGTTAGCTGTTAACAATGGTGATAGCTAGACAATATGTTGAAGGTGTTGGCCCCCTGTGTTCTCTGTCTATGCCATGATGTTTAGATTGATTCTAATCTAAAAAGTGAGATAATGGAGTTCTACATAAATTCATGCAGTTTTTGAGCAAAGTACAATGTAACCCTGCAAGTACAAATTCACCCCACAAAATATATGTGTGCATGTGGGTCTTTGTCTGTGTGTGTGTCTGTCTGTCTGTCTAGATTGGGAGTTGTGAGTGTGAGAAAGTGTATGTGTGTGTAGTGAGTGCAGAGCGTCTCAAGTCTGTGAGGGGGTGCATGTGTGAGTGTGGGAGTGTGTGTGTCTGTAAGGGTGTGTGTGGGTGTCTGTGTGCGTGTCTGTGTATATGTGTGTCCGTGTGTATGTGTGTATAGGAGTGCCTGTGTGTGTGTGAGAGAGTGTGTGTGTCTGTGTGTGTGTGTGTGTGTGTAGGAGTATCTGTGTGTGTGTATAGTGCAATGGTGGTCACCTGTAATGTGACATAAACCCAAGGTCCCGGTTGAGGCCCTCCCTATGGGTACCGAACTTAGCTATCAGCCTCTGCTCGGCCACTTTTCTCTGCTGCCTGTCCCGAAGTCCACCTTGGAGAATGGTCACCTGAAGGTCTGAGGCTGAATGTCCTGGATAACTGAAATGTTCCCCAACTGGGAGGGAACACTCCTGTCTGTTGATTGTTGTGCGGTGCCCATTCATCCATTGTCGTAGCCTTTGCTCGGTTTCCCCAATGTACCATGCCTCCAGGCATCCTTGCCTGCAACGTATAAGGTAGACAACTTTGGCTGAGTCACATGAGTACCTGCCATGTACAAGGTGGGAGGTGTCACCAGCGTAATGCTGGTATCTATGTCCACACTCTGACACGTTTTGCAGCACCTAATGTGACAGGGTTGTATGGAGTTGTCCTGAGAGCTGGGCAGCTTGCTACAAATAACGATCTGTTTGAGGTTTGGCAGTTGTTTAAAGGCAAGTAGTGGAGGTGTGGGGAAGGTCTTGGTGAGGTGCTCATCCTCATTGATAATGTGTTGCAGGTCACGAAGAACATGGCGTAATTTCTTAGCTCCTGGGAAATACTGAACAACGAAGGGTACCCTGTAGGTTGTTGGGTTCATGTCACATTACAGGTGACCACCATTGCACTATACACACACACAGATACTCCTACACACACAAACACACACACACTCACTCTCACACACATACAGGCACTCCTATACACACATACACACTGACACACATATACACAGACACGCACACAGACACCCACACACACCCTTACAGACACACGCACTCCCATATGCACCCCCGCACAGACTTAAGACGCTCTGCACTCACTACACACACACATACACCTTTTCACACTCACAACCCCCAACTCAGACAGACACACACAGACAAAGACCCACATGCACACATATATTTTATGGGGTGAATTTGTACTTTCAGGGTTACATTGTACTTTGCTCAAAACTGCATGCATTCATGTAGAACTCTGTTATCTCACTTTTTAGATTGGAATCAATCTAAACATCATGGCATAGACAGAGAACACAGGGGGCCAACACCTTCAACATATTGTCTAGCTATCACCATTGTTAACAGCTAACCTGAGAATGCAACTTTTTAAAAAAAGGTTTTGTGATTTACACATGAAAGAAGTGAAACTATCACTGTATTCTAACAGATGAAAGGCTTAATAGACAATCAATTTTTCAATGTATAATTTCAGTTACATCACACTGTAAATTTTTGCTATAAATTCTGTGTGTAAGGATTGAGCCCTCCATTACCACCTGATAAAGGAGCGACGCTCTGAAAGCTAGTGTGCTTCCAATTAAACCAGTAGGACTATAACCTGGTGTTGTGTGATTTTTAACTTTGGAAAAAGTTAGAAATGCTTTGAACCAGTGAAAGGGGGAACATAGAACATAGAACAATACAGCGCAGAACAGGCCCTTCAGCCCTTGATGTTCGGCCGACCTGTGAACTATTCTCAGCTCGTCCCCCTACACTATCCCAAAATCATCCATGTGCTTATCTAAGGATTGTTTAAATCTCCCTAATGTGGCTGAGTTGACTACCTTAACAGGTAGGGCATTCCACGCCCTTACCAATCTCTGAGTAAAGAACCTGCCTCTGACATCTTCTTAAATCTATCATCCCTCAATTTGTAGTTATGCCCTCTCGTACAAGCTGACATCATCATCTTAGGAAAAAGTCTTTCACTGTCTACCTTATCTAATCCTCTGATCATCTTGTATGTCTCTATCAAACCCCCCCTTAGCCTTCTTCTTTCCAATGTCTCTCAGCCTTTCCTCATAAGACCTTCCCTCCAGACCAGGCAACATCCTGGTAAATCTCCTCTGTACCTTTTCCAATGCTTCCACATCCTTTCTGTAATGGGGCGACCAGAACTGTACACAATATTCCAAGTGTGGCCGCACCAGCGTTTTGTATAGTTGCAGCCTGATCTTGCGGTTCCGGAACTCAATCCCTCCATCAATGAATGGTAGAAAGAACGAAAGGGAAGTCCTAGGAAAGGATACAGGAAAGGATAGATTAAACAACAAAAGCTTTTTATAGTGCAGAGCCATTTGGAGTCATAAATAAAGAAATGAGGAAACAAAATATGACATTGAAGGAGGATGAAAGACAGAATTTTTAATAACCACTACCTAAGAACAAATTCAAAGAAATAAGAAATGAAAAGCACAAAGCAAAACAATGGGGCTACATTTAAAAATGATTGAACTCTAGCATTTTCCCCACTACCGATGTCAGGCTACCTAATCTATAATTCCCCATTTTCTCTCAACTTCCTTTTCTAACTAGAGGGGTTGCAATAGCTACTCTCCAATCCATGGCAACTGTTTCAGAATCCATAGAATCTTGAAAGATGACCACCAATGCATCCATTATTTCTAGGGCTACTTCCTTTAATACTCTGGGATGTAGATGATTGGACAATGGGGATTCATCAGCTTTTAATCCCATTAAATTCCTCAACACCATTTCCCTTTCAGTACTGACTTTTTTCAGGTCCTCCCTCTAATGAGACTCAGTGTTCCCAAAATTATTTGGGATTTAGATTTGTCTTCCTTTGTGAAGACCGAACCAAATTATGTATTTACTTGGTCTGCCATCTCTTTATTCCCCACTATAACTTCCCCTACTTCTGACTGAAAAGGACACGCATTTGTCTTCATTAATCTTTTTCTCTTCACAGACACGTAGAAGCTTTTAGAAGATGTGTTTGGTAAGTGAATACTTTGGTAATATTTAGCATATTTGGCAGCATTCATAGATATTTGAAGCACTTCACCCAGAGAACTGTGAATGCTCAGTCATTGAGTATGTTCATGTCAAAAATCAGGAGAAAGTGAGGACTGCAGATGCTGGAGATCAGAGCTGAAAATGTGTTGCTGGAAAAGCGCAGCAGGTCAGGCAGCATCCAAGGAGCAGGAGAATAACATCGATTCTCCTGCTCCTTGGATGCTGCCTGACCTGCTGCGCTTTTCTAGCAACACATTTTCAGCTCATGTCAAAGACCAACAGATTCCTGAACATTAAAGGGAAGTAAGTGATATGGGAGAGTGCGGGAAGGTGTAGCTGAACATCAGATTTCATTGAAGGGTGAGAAAGCCTCAAGGGGCTACAAAACGTACTTTTGTTTCAATGTTTGGATTCTTAGAGGAAGCAGTAATAAGCAATATAGTTGGGAGTTCAATTGCGTCTGGGATATAAACTGCAATAATTCAACAGTAAATTATTTCCTAAAGCAAGCTTTTAAAATACAATCTTTCCATAAGCTATCCTGATTTATGGCAGGATACTGTTACAAGGCTGCTGTTCATTCTGACTAGGGGATTTGGATTTTGTAACTGAATTAGAGTCCTTATTCCCAAAAATAAAGTTATTTCATACAAGACCCCAAAGTAGTCATTTATAAACCTCATTTGCTGCTATTATAATTTTGCTATGCTGTCTATAAATGTGAAGTGAACATGATATGGTAATAGTTTGCTGCATTAAACCAGAAGGATTTTTCATGACATTCATGGGATGAGGGTGTTGCTGGCTGGAAAAGCATTTATTTCCCATCCCTAATTGCTAGTTGCCCTAAGTTTAGAGTCAACCACATTGCTGTGGGTCTAGAGTCATATGTAGTCCAGACCAGGTAAGGATGGCCGTTTTCTTACCTAATGAACGTTAGTGAATTAGATGGGTATTTTTTCAAATAGATCCATGGTCATCATTAGATTCTTCATTCCAGATTTTTATGGAATTCATATTCCAACATCTGCCATGGTGGGATTCGAACCTGGGTCCCTAGAACATTACCTGGGTCTGTGGATTAACAGTTCGGCAATAATACCACTAGGCCATCCCTTGGACTAACCAGAAAGTCGGTCATATGACAAGTTTGGCTGCATCATGAGGTATTTATCTTCCTCTGTTGTGGGACATAAGGCTGTTTCACACACACTTCAATACCACCAGGCATTGATGTAGCAATGAAATACAACAAAGTGAAAAGAAAGTAAACAAAGATAAATACCAGTAATTATGCAGTGCCATCATCTCCTTATTTAAAAATCAAACAACACCAGGTTATAGTCCAACTTGTTTATTTTGAAATACTAGCTTTTGGAGTGCTGCTCTAAACTAGTTACCTGATGAAGGAGCAGCGCTCTGAAAGCTAGTACTTCCAAATAAACCTGTTGGACGATAACCTGGTGTTATGTGATTTTTAACTTTGTCTACCCCAGTCCAACACCACATCATCATCTCCTTAGTCCATCCTAAAGTATTTCATTGCAATATGAAAAGAGGGAACATCTTAGGGGCAAAAATTGTACTTTGACAAATTTAATACAATGCAGTACTTCACAAAATCTGAGGAAATACAAGTAGAAACTGATCTCCAGTTCTGGGAATTCTGGAACTACAGGAAAGCAGAAGATCAAATAGAACACTTCGACTGCAAATACATTATGACTCATTAAATACAAAGGTCTTGACATTGCTCTGTACATTGGATTTAGACAACCACTGTAGCTCTCACTGAAGAAAACAGAGTGAAAGCATGTAGTATGATTCCCAAGAAACTTTCACAAAATCCAATAATATAAAACTGAACATCTTTTTCTAATAAACAAAAAAGCAAAAGGTCGATTTTGAACAGATGAACATAAAGGAATCAAGCCCTACAAAACTGCCAAATGTTCTGAAATTCCAAGCAATAAACAAGACCTCTATTCATTAGGTGACCATAAAGTAGCTGTAGCTGCATGATTATGTCAACGGTAGCTTATCGATGATGCTCTTGTTCCTGAGTCATACAGTCATAGAGGTGTACAGCACGGAAACAGACCTTTCGATCCAACTCGTCTATGCTGACCAGATATTCTAACCTAATCTAGTCCCATTTGCCAGCACTTGGCTCATATCCCTCTAAACCCTTCCTATTCATATACCCATCCAGATGCCTTTTAAATATTGTAATTGTACCAACCTCCACCACTTTCTCTGGCAGCTCATTCCATACCCACACCACCACACAATTTGATTGATTGATTGTCATGTGTACTGAATTACAGTGAAAAGCTTTTGCATAAGCAGTACAGGCAAATCATAGTAAGCTAGGATGTACAGATCAGAGGTTGTCTAAAGAATTAGACAGAGCCATACAGGTTACATTACACAAGGTGTGTGCTAGGCGAGATCAACATTACTTGAGGATAAAGAGTCTATACATCAGTATAACAACAACAGAGAAGAAGTTGTTCCTGAAGCCACTGGTGCATGTATTCAGACTTCTCTATCTTCTGTTTCATGGAAGAGGTTGTAGGAGAGCATTACCGTGGTGCAATGAGTCTTTGATGATGTTGGCAGTCTTTCCGTGACAGTGAGCCTTGTAAATGGAATTCATGGATGGAAGGTTGGCTTGGACTGGGCTGTACACACCACATTTTGTAGTTCCTTACTGTCCTGAACAGAGTAGTTGCCATACAAGGCCTGGACAGTACACCTTTGATGCTGCATCTATAGAAGTTTCTATGAGTCCTTACGGACATGCCAAATTTCCTGAGCCACTGAGGAAGAAGAGGCTTTGTGCATTCTTGACCATCATATCTACATGGGATATCCAGGACAGATTGTTGGTTATCGTCACTCCGAAGCACTTGATGCTCTCCACCCTCTCAAATTCAGCTCCATTGTTGTAGATGGGGACATACTTTCTTCCTTCCTTTCTGAAGTCAATGATCAGTTCTTTAGTTTTGCCAACATTAAGAGAGAGACTAATCTCATTGCACTATGTCACCAAACCCTCTATTTCCCTTCTGTATTTTGACTTGTTGTTGTTAGATATCCTACTGTGGTGGTCAATGAACTTGTAGGTGGTGTTCACTCGGAATTGGGCAACACAGTTGTGGGTGTACAGGGACTACAGTAGGGGCTGAGAATGCATCTTGGGGGGAGGGAGGAGGTGCAATTATTATCTTCACTGATTGCGGACTGTGAGTCAGAAAGCTGAGGATCCAGCTGGAGAGGGCGGAGCCAAGACCAAGGTCACGGAAATTTGAGATCAGCCTGGAGGGGATGATGGTGTTGAAAGTAGAGCTAAAGTCAATGAGCAGGAGTCTGACGTGAGCATTAAAACCAATGCTAACGCTATCAGTGTCATACTCAATGAGTGCTGCATTGTCAGAGGTGCATTTTTTGGATTTTTTTCAAACCAAATCCCATCTACTGCCTCAAATGGATCTTAAAAACCTTCAAGAGTAGCAAAGCCCTGATGAATATGTCTCCCTCAATTAATGTTACAAAAAGATAAACTGATCATTAGGATGTTACCATTTGTAGGAGTTCCCTGTGGATAATTTGCATGCCATGTTTTCTACCATGCAACAGTCATTACACCTCAAAAGTCATTCATTATCTGTGAAGACTTTCAAGAAACCATATGAATGCAAATCTTTTTCTCCCCTTTTTCTTTAATTCATACAGATATTTCATAGTTAATATTTCTTGGAAGACTTACGTCTGTAAGGATTATGAAGAAAATTGATTTATATCAAGTTATTTTCAACCTCAATTGATTTCTTTGAAAGAGGTTATTAAATGATTGCTGTGGACATTTACAACAGTTAAAAAACATTTGAATATGTGAATAGGAAAGGTTTACAGGGGTTATGAGCCAAACACAGGCAAATGAGACTAGTCTGGGAAACTTGGTCAGCTTAGATGAGTTGAACCGAAGGGTTTGTTTCTGTGCTGCATGACTCTATGACATTGGAGTTCTTTGTTCAACAAAGTTTCCTCAAAAACACATAACTGACGATAAGTGATTACTTTGTTATGAATTTCTGCTAGATTATTTTGAACAGTGACTTGCTAGGAGAGGTTCTTGTTCTATCTGATTCAGTTGGAAGAAAGCCGGCTAAGAACAAACTGCCCAGCTGATCTCTCCAATTTCAGATCTCTCCCATTTTTGAAGGAACATCTCAGTTATATTTCCTGGGCAAGCCGTGTATATAAAACTGCAGGGAAAACCATGCTTGATCAATCATGTCAAAACATCAGAATAACAAACTCTGGAGCATACTACACTTTTATTTTGCTGTTAAGAATATCCCATTGGCCAAAGCGCTTTTTTTCCCAGAAAATCATCTCTGCATAGAAATCTCTTGCTTGTTCCTGATGCGTGTATGTTGTGCACACATGTTTTGGGAGACATTTAGGGGGAACGTATTTGTACTTCCATTGCAATAACAAATTCTGCATCATTGAATAAATTATGCTTTGATAATCAATCCATAATTGTGCTTGTTAATAGCTCTTTCTGTTTAAAACCTGATGTCGTTAAGGCGAACATCTTGTCAACTGGGAAGTGTTTTTATTTTATGTTGTGACCTGTAGGTTAGTAGAACTGGAGCATTAATGCGTTCTTACAGCTTCGGTCATAACAGAATGATCAGAATGTCAAAACTTAAAGGTGGTTGACAGTTCTATTCCAGCTTTCAGAGGGAGCAGATATATTTGTCTTCAGCTCTGTTTCCTTCCACCGCCTCCACCTCTGAGGATCCCTTCTCCCATCTCCAACATACTCAATCCACTTGGAAGCTCCATGCTGGTCTATTAGCTGCCCTCAATCTCTTCATCTCCAACTGTCACTGTGACATTGACTGCCTTAACCTGTCCATCCCTCCCACCCACTCAAACACCCCACACTCACAAAGCGCAGACCATCACTCCCTCCGGTCCAACCCCAAACTCACCATTAAACCAGTGGACAAGGAGGGGGCACAGTGGTGGTTTGGTGCACCGACCTCTACACCATTGAAGCCAGGACACCTCCTCGTACTGCCCCCTCGACCACAACCTCCACTCACATCACCAATCCATCACCTCCCAGACAATCCACAACCTCATCACCTCAGGGAATTTCCCAACCACAGCGTCCAACTTCATAGTCCCGGAATCCCACACCGCCTGGCTCTACCTCTTACCCAATATTCACAAACCTGACTGTTCCTTTCAAACTATTGTCTCCGCCTGTTCCTGCCCCACTGGACCTATCTCCTCATATCTTGACACCGTCCTATCCCCCTTGGTCCAAGAACTCCCCACATACATTCAGGACACCATCCATGCCCTCCCTTCTTTCAAAACTTTTGGTTCTCTGGCCCCCAGTGCCTCAGCTTCACCATGGACATCCAGTATCTGTATACATCCATCCACCATGATAAAAGCCTCCAAGCCCTCTGTTTCTTCCTCTCTCGCCAGACCAGTACCCCTCCACCGACAGACTCATTTGATTGGCTGAACTGGTCCTCATCCTCAACAACTTCTCCTTTGAATTGTCCCACTTCCTTCAGACCAAAGGAGTAACCATAGACACCCACATTGGCCCCAGTTATGTCTGTCTTTGTTAGGTACGTGGAACAGTCCAGGTTCTGCAATTACATTGACACCATTTCCTACCTTCTCCTCCACTACATTGATGACTGTATCAGTGCCACGTCGTGCTCCCATGAGGAGATTGAATAGTTCAAAGTCACAAGTAACTATCACCCTGACCTCAAGTTCACCTGGACCATCTCGGACACCTCCCTCCTCTTCCTGGACCTCTCTGTCTCCATCTCTGGCAACCGACTCAACACGGACATCTATTTCAAACCCACTGACTCCACAGCTACCTGGACTACATCTTCTCCCACGCCACGCCACCTGTAAAAACACTATCCCTTATTCCCAATTTCTCTGCCTCTGCCGTATCTGCTCCTGGGAGGAGCAATTCCACTCCAGGACATCCCAGATGGCCTCCTATTTCAAGGACCACAATTTCCCCTCCCACATGGTTAAAAATGCCCTGCAACACATCTCCTCCGCTACCTGCACCTTCGCCCTTGAACATCACCCCTCCAACCGCAACAAGGGCAAAACCCCCCGGTCCTCACCTTCCACCCCTCTAATCTCCAGATACAGCACATTGTCATCCACCATGTCCACGATCTACAGTCAGACCCCACCACCAGAGATATACTTCACTCTCCACCCTATCAGCGTTCTTCAGAGACCATAACCTCAACTATTCCCTTGTTAGGTCCATGCCTCCCACCAAACCACCCTCCACTCCCAGCACCTACCCTTGCCACTGTAAGAGGTGTAAAACCTGTGCCCACACCTCCCCCGCTTCACCTCTATCCAAGGCCTCTAAGGATTTTTCCAGCAGAGATTTTCCAGCACTTGCAAACACCTTATTTACTGTGTCCGTTGCTCTCGATGTGGTCTCCTCTACACTGGCGAGGCAGGACACCAACTCACAGATCATTTCAGGGAACATCTCTGGGACACATGCACCAAATAACTCCACTTCAACTCCCCCTCCCACTCTGCCAAGGACATGCAAGTCCTGGTACTCCTCCACTGCCAAATCCAAGCCACCCGACGCCTGGAGGAAGGACGCCTCATCTTCCACCTTGGGACCCTCCAAACACACAGCATCAATGTCAATCTCACCAGTTTCCTCATCTCCCCTCCCCCAACCTCATCCCAGATCTAACCCTCCAACTCAGCACCATCCTCTTGAACTGTCCCATCTATCCATCTTCCTTCCTACCTATCCATTCCACCCTCCCCTCCAACCTATCACCATCACACCCCACCTGAATCAACTGATTGCCATCCCAGCTATCTTGCCCCGCCCCAACTCCATCCTACTGTTTATCTCTCAGCACCCATTTCCCTCAGCTTCCCACCCACCTCCCTGCCGCCCCCCCCAACACACACACACACACACACACACACACACACACTCCTCGGATGTGCTAGACCTGTTGTGCTTTTCCAGCAGCACACTTTTCAATCCATCTCTCTAAAATCTTGGCAATGATGCCTGACCAAATTTAATAGCAATTATTGCATTAAACAGTCTTGTTATCTAAGCACAGTCTCTCTTTTGTAGATATGTATGGTAGTGTATCCTCTACCATTAATCACTAGATGGGTCCAAGTCAAAAAAGATTAATGGCAGAAAACTACCTCAAACAGCACTTACCTGTTACTTCTTACTGATAGGGGTGTCAAATGTCACATGGTGAAAGCAGGGGTCATCTGGGAAAATACCACCATCTACTATGCAATCAGCAACCCATGTGCTGCATGTCATTGTTTGAACAGAATACTATACTCATTCCAAATGTTAAAAATCACACCACATCAGGTTATAGTTCAACAGATTTATTTGGAAGCACTAGATTTCAGACCACTACTCCACATCAGGTGGTTGGAACAGTGTTCCAAAATCTAGTGCTTCCAAATTAACCTGTTGGACTATAACCTGGTGTTGTGTGATTTTTAACTTTGTTCACCAAATTCAACACCGGCACCTCCAAATTATTCCAAATGTGCACATTTCTTCAGACTGTGGAACCAATACAGAATTGCAATTTGGCAAACAAGTGCAGACAAACCTACCCAGAGATCACTCATCAATACTCTCCACAGTGTGGTAATACATTTCACTTTTAACAGAGAAACATGTCCATGACTGGCATGAGGTTAACAAATTAACCAACTTGAAGACTGGAAGTGATGGCAAGTGGAATCCAACAGAAAGTGTCAGCATACACCCTTAATCAAGATCATATCAAATATAAACAACAAATGGAATGCCAAATCAGAATAATACTACAACCAAGAACACAGAATCACCAAAATGCAATAAAAACATAGTCTAAGATGAACTCAAACAAAAATAAACCCTTTCAAGCATTCTGCAAACAGACAGCATCCTCCAGCAAAGATCACTGTAATGATATCTAGATGGATAAGCAAACCATCATTACATTTCAAAGACTTGCAAATTTATTCCTGCGTTAAAATTTATTTTGATGCATTGTTATTTTGTTTCGTGGTCATATAAATAGTTTGTTTCTTTATGGTAAATAGTAGGAAATAAAGGAAGACTATAAGATGTGTGGATAACTTTAAAGGGCTGTTTTTAAATTACAGTCAACGCTTCTATAACGCTACGTTTGCGTTCTTGTGCAGCCCTCCATTATAGAAAAATCATGCTTTAGAAACAGAGATTAAAGTGTTGGCACTGTAATCGCATTACAGCCAAAACACGTTAAAAATCTGCGCTTTAGAAACAACGGCCCCAAAACATCAATCGTGTTACACCAAATTCGTGTTGATGACCTGTACATCAATCATTACACAACTTGACATGATGTAATATGTTAACCCCATGACTCGTAGTCTGTCAGTAAACAGGGTAGAGACTGGATGTAGCACCTTAGCTTCCTAGTAAATCTATAGGTGTATAGTTTTACATTCAAATGGAGTACCCACATTATTGTTTCACCAATCCTTGTGTTCAGTTGGGTACACTCTTTTTTCTCCTCAATATGAACAAAGCCTGGACCATCGCTTACTGCTGCTGCTGAATGAAATGCATGTGCCTACTAATTTACACAAAACTTCAAACAGATTAAAAATCCCAATGTCTCAAATCAATCACAAGAATCTGAAGCAACAGTTCTTTCAGTGAAGAAAGAGACAGCAATTCCCCAACAATTTAAGTTCTGCATCCATGGCCCACAAAAATATTACACTTTGCAATGATTATTGCGGAAATAAAATGCAAGTGCAACGTAAGGCTGAAAACGCATATAATCGAATAAAAAATCCTTGAATATTCTATAGGAGGTGGAAGACATATGGATAGGAAACATTTCGAGGCATTGGACACCACTTTACAATATTGTACAGATATAAATTATTAAACTTACTTTGAACTCTAAAGGCTGTGCCTGGATCATTGAAAATCTGAAAGCCTTGACCAATATCATAATCAACACCGTTTTCAAAAAGGATTTTCAACATTCTAGGATTTCTGTAGGTCATTCTCACCTTATTATCCTCCATCTGGGCTCATTAAATATATTCTCATTGTCATGAAGTTAATCTTTCTGAAGTGGATAAAATTTAAAAGGCATTGACTTCATAAATATTGATTTACTGCATTCAACTTGGAACTATATTTTCACATTGCCGAAATCAAACTGCCATTGCAGGCTTTTGTGTGTCATTCAATTCTGGTGAGGATCATCACATTCAAACTCAAAATGAGATCTCCTGTTGTTTCTACACTGGCACGTCCAGTTGTTATATTTGATTTACAAAAGTGTTCTATTCAGCATATCATGTGTCTTTAATTGATCTGCCAGTGCTCGCCACTGGAACTTTTCCTTCCCTGTCAGATAATACGAAGATGCAAAATGGCGCAGAAGAAACTTATTTACAATTATCTGTAAGCTTTGGGTCCAACCTTTTAATTGTATCTGCTAATGGTATAGTAATGAAAAAGTGCTCAGGAATTTTTTTTAAAATATAACTTTCGAAGAAAGGTTTGAATGAAGAAGGCAGGATTATTGATAAACTGAGAAGGACTGTTGAATGCTGATTTGTAAGAACATCTGATTTTATTTAAGATGTACATAGATAATTATGATCTAACATCATGGATGGACTATTGAGAAGAAAGAGTAGTCTGAGCACCTCCAACTCAGACAATAGACAGTCAACAATCTCATGAAAAATTGAACAGTTTGTGAAATAAACATATGACTAATAGTTGGAATTACAATGCAGTAGTAAATGCACTAGAGGGAGATGTAGCACTAAAAAAAAGTTAAAACATAATGACAAACAACTGCTTTTGTGGAGAAGAGTTCAGCAATTTTAAACAGGTTCTGACATTGGGACATCAGTGTTGGTTTGTAAAAAAACGTCCTACCAGCATTGTGAGCTGAGCAAAAAGGTTTAGAACACAGATAACTCAGGTTAAGATTAGATTCAATAGCCCTGTAGCAAAGCACGAAGAACTATATTTCTGACATTAATAAAGAGTAGGCAAGAATTATTAGAAGCTGAAGTAGACTCTCAATTTTCACCAAAAAAGACTTCTGCATCCAGAAAAATATAATACCCTGAAATTAACAACAATTAAAAGAAATGCCAATCAGGAGAATTAAATACAGAAAAAAAGAGAAGGGGTGTGATGGGGTGGTCAATAGCCAACTGTCACTAAGGATTAGTAATAACACAAATATTTTGGTAACTAACAAGTTAAATGTTAGGTCCGACATGTGTTAGGATTTTGTTTCAAACCTGGATTACTGAACATCAAGTTATATTTCTAGAGATGAATGAAGAAATTTGAAAATACATGTTAACAAAAGGAGACCAGATGTGGTGGAGGAAGCAAAGTCACTAAGAGAAGGATTTGGAATTTAGAGGAGGAGAGGTTTAAGGAAGTGAATTTCAGATGAGGTCATTTAATGTATTGCTGAGACTGCAATCAGCTTTGTCTTTGCAAGCAAGGATAGAATTTGGTTAGCAATGTGATGTTATTGAAAGCAAAAATCAACCCTGGCTGTTTGTAACCTAATGACATTTTGATTTACAACACTCGGATGGCTGAAAGGCATAATTTACACATCACACTTCTTTTTAAACCATGTTATTAAACCTGCCTATCCAATGTGAACAAAACCCCCATTCATTTTAACAGGCTATTCCTTTGTGCTAAACCAATGGGTCATAAAAGCCTCTATTGTTAGTCTGATACCTTAATAACACATTCCTTGCCAGTATGTTTTTTGCCTATTGAAAGTAAGAATGGCTGATCCCACTTCACACACAAGGGAGGTGCATGTGTTCAGAGAGAAGCAAAAATAAAACAAAGGCATTCCGTTCTGAGCATAACAACTGATGGGAGTAAACCTCTCTCCACAGATTAACCAAAACATAGATCTTCCCATTCCATCATCCACATCCATGTGGAATATTAATTGTAGAGTTGCTGATGCTTCGATTTACGACATCATGATACAAATGGTGGAAATTGTGATTTTGTTTTTACACACCCAAAAAAATGACTGGGCAAGGAGAAGAGCAAATAAAATGGCGTAGGTTACGGACCCTCCAAAAGCAGTCAGGAGGTTGGTGCAATTTTAATCTGCTCTCTCAAGCAGTTAGCGAAGATGCCTGCCCAAAGATGATGGGGCCTTTCTTCACATGTGCATATCCAGACTGGAGCTTTCTCATCCAGTCAGGAAGAACAAGAAGCTGAGAAATGGCGAGTTGTTTTTCTCTCTTTGGAGGGACAAGAACTTCTACAAAGAATAAATAAAATGACTGGGGTTTGATTTTAATTCTGGTGAATCAATGGGTTGCGATTATGCAAAAGGATTTACACTTTAGTTGCCTCTTGACCCAATCACTTCTGGCCCCTGATGTGAAATGGCCACAGTGTCTGCTCTGGCCATAAATCTTGTTGTGGTGGATGGCCCAAAAGTATTTAATCTTTATAACTTTAAGATTAAATTTGTTTTTAATCTTACGTGGGATGTGGGCATTGATGGCAGAGCCAGCATGTGTTATCCTCCTTAATCGCCTTCGAATTGATTGGCTGTCTTAGGTTAGATAAGAATCAACCCCATTGTAATGGATCTGCAGTCATGTGTGGACTGGATCAGGTAAGGATGGCAGATATTAGTCAACCAGATCAATTTTTAATAATAATTGACAGTGGTTACATGGTCTCCATTAGACTAGCCTTATTTTTATTTTTGAAGTTCCAGATTTTATTGAATTCAAATTTCACCATTTACCATCTCTCCAGAACATTAGTCTGGGCCTCCAGATTACCATTCCAGTGACATTACCACTATGCTACTGCCTCCCTCACTGCAATATTTTCTGCTGCATCTCACTCCTTATGCGTACTTTTTCCTCAAGGTGACTTTCAGGGAAGATCTTACTGTCCTTAAAAGGGTATAGAGGATAGTTACCAGCATGGTTCCAGTGTTCCAAAAATTAAGCTGAAAGGTGAGGTTGAAGCAGCTAGTGTTGTCTGCCCAGGAACAAAAGGTCGAGAGGAGATTTGATAGAACATACAAGTTTATGACAGGCTAATCTACTTTATCTAAAAAGCTGTTACCATTAGCTGGTTATATAAAGAACTAGGGTACATAGATTTAAAAGTGTTGGTCAAGAAATATAGGAAAGATGTGAATGATAATCTATTTACACAAGCGCCTGATAAAATAGCTCCACAGAGGCCAGTACCCAGTCAGTAAGTCTCCCTTTATTTACACATGGAAAGACCTTGACACTGATCCAGCTCCCTCAGAGCCATTGTCAGAATGTCAGGAATGTCTGACACTCCTGTCCTTTTTTCTCTTTTTCTTCTATAATTCCACAGAGGTCAGTATCCCATCACCAAGCCTCCCTTTATTTACATGTGGAGAGTCCTTGACACTGATCCAACTCCCTCAGAGCCAGCTGTCAGAATGTCAGGAATGTCTGACACTCCTGTCCTTTTTTCTCTTTGCTTTTTTTCCCCCTCAACTCGTCATCACATTTTGCCAAATTTGATCACTTGCCTCCAGTTCAAAAGCCTCTCGATCTTCCTAGTTATACAGCTCCCCAGACACCATCTCACACAGATGAAGACTGTGAGAATGATACAGCCCCTACTTTCCTCAGTATTGATGCCAGTGCCCCAGGAGGTAGAACCCAATTCTCCCACATTAGTGTCTAAACCATGCACTCATCTCTCTCAGCTAATGTGCCCTATGCTATGTTCATTGGTCAAGGTTACTCAAAGATATCATTGGTCACTGAAATAACTGCACAGAGGCTGGTATCCCATCACCAAGTCTCCTTTTCTTTACATGTAGAGAGTCCTTGACACTGATTCAGCTCCCTCAAAGCCAGATGGCTGACACTCCTGTCCTTTATTTGAAATAACTCCAAAGAGGCCGGTATCCCTTAACCAAGTCACCCTTCATTAACACATGGAGAGTCCTGATCCTGATCCAGCTCCCTCAGAGCCAGCAGATCTCCTGACATTAATGTTTTATTTTCTTTACCCCTACACTACCGCCTAATTGCAGTAGTCCTTATTTTCCCCCTGCATCCATGTTGTGTGTGTGCAGGTGTAAGACATAAGGTGCATGAATCTTTATTCAGTTTCTACCACCAGGAAGAAAGGAAACACCCAAGTGGCCAATGACAAGCAGTGCCCTTTACATCAAAGGGCAATGCTGACACTCCTGTCCTTATCTATGTACGGTATAGGGTTAAAATTGTGCAGAATAAGGGAACAGGTGTTGTTTCTGCAAAAACTTACATTATAAAATAAGGCTGTGCATGCAAATACTAAATAGGAGAAGCGAAAACAGGCCAAATTATCTATGACTAAAAGGGCAGAGCGACCGTGTAGCGGGATGTACCAGTAACAGGAGAATAGTGTGCCAGTCTCAGGAGGGATGTGGCCAACGGATGGAATTTAGTTTGGCAGGATGTTTGCACGAAGACAGCAAACTATGCCAGGATAGTCACATATAAGGAATGAGATAAATAAGAGTCAGGGGTGACAGGCTTAGAGTAATGGGAGAAATAAACAGAGGCGGAGAGAAGCTAGACAAAGGTGGAGCAAAGCTAGAGCTTGTGATTGATTACTTTTACTGTAGCGCGTAGCCTATGGGGTGAAAGGGGAGGACCGAGAGACTCAGCTGAACAGCATAAATCAGAATGTAACCCTCAGATCGGTGTGCTTATTCATTAGGCACCCGTTCTTGCAAGTACGTATCAATAAAATTCACTGCTTCAGAATTTGACTCGGACTGAAATTTATTAATATGCGAGTTTTGTTTCTCACATTAGCAGCCAGGGCTTCCTGATGGGACCAGATAAACAGCCCCAATCAGAAAACTCCTCCTTTGAAGTCCTCTTAGCTGACCATATTACAATAACTACACCTGGATTCTGCTGCTTACACAAATGGACAAGGTGAAATCGCTGACTTCAACTGAAAAAAATCGGATGAGCCCTTGAATGAAATAGACTTGCACAACTATAGGGACAGCACGGGGGAGTGGGGCTAACTGTTTTAGTGTACAGAGAACTGGTATGAAGATGGGTCAAATGACCTCCTACAATGGCGTCATGACTTAAAGACTTCCAAGTAGGCCAGACATATGTCAATGAGGCCTGGAAACAGAACCAGCCTGGGCCTCATTGTTGGTTATTAGACAAGTTTCATCTTGCTGATGAAGGGCTCCTGCCTGAAACGTCGATTTTCCTGCTCCTCGGATGCTGCCTGATCTGCTGTGCTTTTCCAGCACCACTCTAATCTTGTTTCGTCTCGCTCCCTGCTCACAGCACATCCAGAGTTAAAAATCAGTGATGTTCTGTTTTTATAAAATCACTAGCCTGTAATAGCTACATACAAAATATTTAGATGACCTCAAGCATTCTACAGCCAGTCTCAGTTTATACCAAGTATGGTGCTTTAGAAAACGCAGTTTGTACTTAACAGGGTTCACTTCAAGGTCAACACAAGATTTCAATTAATCAAACAAGTCTTTTTGTTCAGCGTGCGTTAACAAAATTCTAAAGTTCAATGCTTCCTTTCAGTCATCAAACATTTGTTGCCACCATTGGACTGAAGATTCATTCATGTAGCAACCTTGCAGTGATGTCAGGCAGTTCTTCCCACTGGGCGTAAATATATTGCAATAAGTAGAGCAGGTAGAGTTAGTTAGAGAGAAGATGGAAGAAGAAGTTCAAGGAATAATCTCTTAACATTGTAACAATGAGAATAAAGCCTTGTCTGTCCATCTCAGACTATTATGTACAGTTGTATTGCACATAAAAATGCAAAAAACAGAATTCTGAACAAGTCTAAGCCTGGATACAGTTCTTCATCTTGCCTTCTCCTTGATCAGTTTGTTTTGAGTTCAAACTCTTAGGTGTGGGTATAAAACCACATGACAAAAAGCATTGAAATAGGCAATACACATTTTTGTGGACCTCGGTTCGAATCCCACAAGGGCAAATGGTGAAATTGGAATTCAATAAAAATCTGGAAATAACATTCTAACGCTGATCATGCATCCATTGACCATTGTCAGGAAAAGCCCATCTGGTTCACTAATGTCCTTTAGGGAAGAAAACTGCCATCCTGTTTCCAGGCCTCATTGACATACGTCTGGCTCACTTGGAAGTCTTTAAGTCATAACCTGGTCTGGCCTACATATGACTCCAGACCACAGCAATATGATTGATTCTTAAATGCCCTCTGGCCAATTAAGGAGGGGCAATAAATGCTGGCCTAGGCAGCAACACACTCATCCCATGAATGAATAAAGGAAAAGGAGCCATATACATTGTTCTTGAATTGTGAGAAACAAAACTTAGTTATATATTGGAAGGGATCCACTTTGCACTAAACATGCGGTCAAGTCTTAAGTTTTTTTCAATCAAAACAGAAACTACTCTGAACCAAATGTTAGCTATTGAGCCAACAAAGCTAACAGGCACCAGGGCAGCTGCATAATGGCAAAATGAGATTGACAAACAGTTTCCACCAGCATGCTGTCTGAAAACTGAATGAGATTACAAAGCAGTTTCAAATAACTCTCTCTGGCTAAAAAAACATTTACGTAGGTTGGAATTTCTATAAAGACAACGCAATAGCAAATCAAGTCATGATAACTCTTTCAACTCAAGTTATCAAGGCTGAATTACCTAGATTTATAATAAACATTAGCATCTGGATTATTGAATGTGTGACACCAATGTCCAGTAAAGGATTTCAAGCCAAGACTGAGAGCCTTTTTGTATCACCATTTATAAGTTGTATTCTAGTTCATACATATAAGAGGCCTTCTTCTAAAACACCCTTTCACAGTAGTTTGATTGATAGACCAATATTATTGACCAACCACAATTGCCTGAGTAGTGGTGAGCATCTATCTTGTCAAGTAAATTACTCTCTGATGAAGCTAAAAGTTAAGATCAACCAAACTCCTGGCTGTGGGTCCAAAGTAACATGGAGGCCAAACTGGGTAAGAGTGGAAGATTTTGTCCCCTAAAAGGGCATTTTATGAACCTGATGGGCTTTTACAGCTAATCCAGAGGTTACATGGTTGTCATTACTTTGTTTTTCTTCTGATGCCAACATCAGTCAAAATAGAACTGATACAGTTTTCAGCTTCAAATATAAAAGATACCATAACAACACATTCAATTCCCACCTTCATGGGATCCAGATGCAAATACATACATGTTTGATATTATAAGAATTCACCTCAATGCCTACTCCCTCAGCAGAGTTTACAATTCTGGTTTTCTTATAATTTCAACTCATGAACTGCATATACACAATTTCCTTGTTTGACTGTGTACTGAATCAGAAATCAGGCATTAGATAAAGTTTAGCCAGCAAGAACAACAATCTCATTTACTTTTTGTCTACATGCTGGAAGCAGGCTGAACGAGACCATTGCTCTACCAGGACAGCAATGGAAGATTAGCATGGATGGTGACATTGTAGCTGGCTGAAAGAGTGTTAACATTGGCCATGGCATTAAGTTCGATCTAATCTGATGATGTCAGGTGGTCTTGGTGTGGAAAAAGACAGAACAGCGTACGACTTTATAGAGTGAAGAGCTATATCCCAAGTTTCATCAAGTCAGAGTAAACAAAGTCTATCTTAACATGTAGTTTAAACCTGATGGCAGTCATGCAATAAACTACATCTTGTTTAAATGAGGACCTCTTCTTGTTAAGATTCACAATGGCAGCAAACAACCCTAATTGCAAGCTAGTTGGCATCACATTGTCTACAACTACAGTACTTCTATAGAGCTAGTGTGATGTGTACAATCCTGTATTATTGTCCACTCTCTGAAATTTACTGGAGAAGTTATTTGACTTCTGAAAAAAAAAATCAGGACCGTGCACAGAGACCTTTTCAAAGTAGAAAGATGTTTCCTTTTTTCACGAGTTTACTGTAGGTCGCAGTTTTCTGTTAATCTTGCCATTAAATCCCAATGTCTCTGCAACCCATTGTGTTTCTCAAACAAACAAAGTTAATAAACAATACTCCTGGTAAAGGACACAAGAGACTATTTACAAATCTAGCATTATAAACTGGCCAACTACAGCAGCAAAATTAGGGTGGCACAGTGGCTCACAGGTTAGCACTGCTGCCTCACAACACCAGGGTCCCAGGTTCAATTCTAGCCCTGGGGGACTGTCAGTGTGGAGTTTGCACATTCTCCCTGTTTCTGGGTGGGTTTCCTCCCACAGTCACAAAGATGTGCAGGTCAGGTGAATTGGCTATGCTAAATTGCCCATAGTGCTTGGTGCATTAGTCAGAGGGAAATGGGTCTGGGTGAGTTACCCTTCGGAGGGTCAGTATGGACTGGTTGGGCCAAAAGGACTGTTTCCACATTGTAGGGAATCTAATCTTTTTATAAAAAGGCATGATCGGAAATAAGACACAACCATGATCCATCACACTAGATATGTCACTTTTGGGATGCCAATCATATACAACTTTAATCTCACAAAGATACTAAAATTGTGCGTTAAAAAGCTATTGGTTCACCCACACTCTTGCACTCTACAGTGATAAATTCAAAAATTTTACATGATGGTCTGTAGTCCACATTTCCTTCATCAGAACAGGCTGTGCAAAGCACCATCCTGATTGCCTTTTCCTTAAAAAGGGTCACGAGAAGTAAAAGTGCTACACAATTTCCTGTCACTTTGGAAGCCTGTGAGAAAATTACTTTGTTTCTGGGTGGCGATTACATTTTGAGATATAACCTCAGCATAACCTTCATGCTGCTCTGGGAAAGGTTAAAAGTGCTGCTGGAGCACTTAATTCAGAATGTCTTGCAAGCTCAGACCAGGAGTAAGTCACACAAAGGCAACAGCAGGCAGACAGAAATGGACATCATGTGGAGGAATGTGTGGGTACCCACTAGGTTTTTTGCCCCACCACCTTGTTTCCACTTCAAAAAAAATACCGTGTTATAAAGGCAAAGGCAGATTTGCAATACCAGGTTTAGCTAGTTAGAACTGGGATTTAACAATGCACAATAGATTGCATGTGCAATTCCATCTTATATAGTAAGATTAATGTAAAATGTATTACTTTTCATGCTACAGTTACATCGATCGCCTTTCCATCTGCAAGAATTGTTGAGAACACACTGACAAAATTGGGTGAGGTCAGACGCGTTCACCTGCTGCACTTTTTTTTTTGATTGTTGAACAACCAAATGTTCCAAAAGATAAGGTCTGCCACCAGTGCCACTCATGATGTTGTTCACTGCCGGTAAAGCAGGATAATCTCTGTGGACACTTCCCTTGCAGACCTGGCATTTACTTTGGAGCTTCTGAACCAACATCTTGGTGGCAAACTCCCACCAACAGTTTGTATTGCTATTTGCATCAACCAGCAGCTGGAATATTCCATTTCATTGTGATTAATATTGAGGACTTTCATATCTCGACAGCAATTATGAGTCAGAAGTTTGGCAATCTGCTCCTCTTTTTGTACAGGTTACTTCAGAATATAGCATACGCTTGTGGATTCAGCCAGCTTCTAACACCGTACCCAAACCAGCAACACCTTCCTTGCTCAATTAGCACTCGCATGCTTTTTCTAGAAAGGTCTGCTTCATTAGTGAATTCATCTTTCCGTGTGATTACATCACTGGAATAATAATCTAGAAGGCCAACCTTACAACGAAAGGCAACTCATTCAAAACAAAATCATTCACAAGAATCAAAAACAAGAGATTAAGGCAGTCACTGTTTATTAAATCTGATTATTTTAAGTATACTTGGAATTTTTTATAGTTTCTTTCCTGTTCTAGAAAGTAATCTGCAAATACTGTTATCCCACTTAAACCTGCACATGTATCATCTGTTTGTATGACATCATGTTGAAGAATACTAACATTTAGTGCGTAAATTATGCAGTTTAAGACATAATTCACCCAATGATTAAAAAAGGATCAGGTTACATATACGAGCTCTGCATATTCAGTTATTCAAGGTAGAGCTGACAAGTTGTAGTTGATGTGAAAAGATCACATTGCAATTGATTAAAATAGTGTTATTTTCATCCTCCCTAGTCAGGAATGTGATTTAAAGTAAACTAAATACTGTAAACAAACTGATACAGAATGAGTGCATACATCCGATGAAGCCAAAACACTCACTGTATTGAAATCTTCATAATAGCCCTTTCAAATCTAACATTTATTGGTGGGAAAACCACCCTACTACTTAATCTTAACAACAAGTAGTTGCACAACATTAAATTACAATTATTAACTCGGCACTGCAAGATAACTTTGCACCAGAGAGCTAGAAAAAGATTGGAGGTGTCTTGGCATTCATGCAGAGGAACAATATAATGGAAAACGGTCCCAAGATTGGATTCAAAATGTGCCCCCTCAACACAGCAACTCCCAGCACATCAAACCTGAATGTATTATTCTCTTGAGTGTGCTGAGGATGAAAAGTGACTAAAAGATCCCATATCCAAGGGTCACCTGAAATTAGGCATATAAGCCAATAGACAGAGGAAGCTTAAAAACTTTTTGTTATCCTGCTCCTGAAGAGTACATTTTTAAAAATTGATATCTCTGAAAGAATGTTGAGCCATCGACAATATTGGTCCCCACAACTTAGCCAATTCACCATCCCGCAGGCTTCCATTTTTAAATGAATTAAAGCAATGTGTCAGATCAATAGGAATTCCACTTCCATAATTTCTCTGTTAAGTTAAAATAACATACGTAAAGACAGAGAAACCAAATTAAAAAGTAGAATACATGTCAATCTGTCAAGAGAAGTATGCAAAGAAAAAAAAGACCTCATTAAGGCAATACGCTGTCTTATCTCATATCGCTTTCATGGTCAGAGGTCCAAGATCACAGCAGCTTCCCGCCTTTGTAGACCAAGAGTCACTACTGTTGACATAGTAACAGTATTACATAGTGAGACAGTCCCAGTTCATTTACAACAGGGAGCAGAAACTACTACATGCTGCACCCTGACTGGATGTGCTTTCAGATAATTTCACGTTTTTATTGTGTCCCTCAGCCTGCCATAGTCCTGGTGTTTGTAGAATTTTTTCTACCACTTCTTCAAATGCACAGTTCACTCCATCACAGGTCTTAGCGCTGGCCTCTGGGGAAACAGCAATCAAATAATTAGGCATCTCCCAACAGGAAAGAATAATTTAACATAAAAGGCAAGTTTTACTACAGTGAATATGTTTTCCTCCTTGCTGCATTCATAGCAATATACACATTAAAAAAATCCTATCAATCACGAATTTCACATCGTTCATTTAACCCCTAGCAAAAGAAAATCTGCATTTAATTCAGAAAACTATCAGGAAAATTCCTCTCAGACTTCCCAAGGTATTTGCTTTAATTTATAAATGAATGTGGGCATTTCTGACTAAACCAGAATTTAATTACTCATCCCTAAATGAATCAAGGTGAATGGAGCAAAATCCAGATGATAACATCATCTCAACTAAACAAGAAAAACACTGCGGATGCTGTAAATCAGAAACAAAGGTCTAGCAGTATCTGTGGAGAGAAAGCAGAGTTAACATTTCAAGACTTTGACTCATCTTCCTCTCAACAGATGTTTCCACACCTGCTAAATTTCTTCAGTAATTTCTATTTTTGTTTCATAATCTCAACTAAACTTGCCTCTCCATTCTTAGACTTCAGTAGTAGCATGAAGAAAGAATAGCTGATTTTTTAGCATAAGGATCTGAAAAAGTTAACATCAGGAAGAACATAATGAGCACTACCTAGTGTAATGACGTCAAGAGAGACAGGAAGACTGAAGTTCTTCTTATGTAATATGCATATAGTGCGACTGCATGAGAGAAAGTCTTATTAACTCTACTTGATTCTCAAGATCGACAAGTGTGTGTGGCTGGAAAGGCACAGCAGGTCTAGCAGCATTGACGCTGCAAGCATAAGCCCTTCATCAGGAACGTTCAACATCCCCAAAATGTCAACTCGCCTGCTCCTTGGTTGCTGCTTGACCTGCTGTGCTTTTTGAGCACCACACGTTTCGACTCTGACTGTCCAGCAGTCCCCACTTTCCCTCTTGACTCTCAATATCTCTACCAAGTAGACCAGAGTGTTGTAGACTCCATTCACCATGGACTACTATAAAGACGCAGTGATCACAACAGAGAGCCAAACAAAGATACATGTCCAACAGCCACTGCTCCGTTATTCCCAATGTTGAAAGTGATAGGATTATTTTATTGCCTTGTTTTGAAATGCTCCAATGATTTCAGGTGCCACCTCAAAAGACATCAGCTATTTAGCCAAATCCAATGGAACTCTAAATTAACTTTGTAACTCCTTTGATTTAACAATTCCTCCTATTTGACAGTGCTATGACACAGACGAGGAAAGTTGTGGGTTATAAGTCCCACTCAGAGCAATAAGACCATTCAGACAATCAAGTTTGCTCTACCACTCGAACATGGCTGGTTAGTTTCTCAATTATATTCTTCTGCCTTCTCCATGCAACACCTAATCCCCTCCCCAATCAAGGACCTCTCTATCTTAATACACTCAAATGACTTGTCTCCACAGCTTTCTGTGACAGTGAGTTCCACAGATTCACCAACCTATGGCTGAAGAAACTCCCCCTCATTTCAGCTCTAAAGGATTAGCCCTTTACTCTGAGACTGTACCCTTGGGTCCTAATCTCTCCTACCGGTGTAAACATCTTCTCCACGTTCATTCTCAGTATTCTGTCAGTTTCAATGTGATCCCCTTCATCTTCCTAAACTCCATCGAGTACAGACCCAGAACCTTCAACCACTCCTCATGTGATAAACCCTTGTCCCTGGGATAATTTTCCTAAACTTCCTCTGGACCCCTTCTAATGCCAGCATATCTTTCCTTAGATATAGGCCCATTATTGTTCACAATATTCTAAATGCAATCTGATCAAAGCCTTATTGAGCCTCAGCAATAGATCCTTTCCTTGTCTTCTAGTCCTCTTGTAATGAATGCTAACATTGCATTTGCCTTCCTAACTGCCAACTGAACTTGCATGTTAACCTTAGGAGTCCTAGTTCAGGATTTTCTTGAGTCTCTTCATGCTTCACAAATCTTTCCGCATTTAGAAAATAGTCTTTGCCTTTATTCTTCCTCCCAAAGTGCAAAATCTCGCACTTTCCCACATTTTATTCCATCTACGACTTTCTTGCTCATTTTCCTAGCCTATCCAAATCTTTTTGCAGCCTCGCTGTGTCCTCAATACTACCTGTCTCTCCACCTCTCTTTGTGTCATCTGCAAACTTAGCAATAATGCCATCAGTTCCTCTGTCCAGATCATTCACGTCTGTGTGAATGGTCCCAACACTAGTCACTGGCTGCCCTTCTGTCCCCACTCTCTGCCCGTCAGCCAATCCATTATGCATGCCTGTACCTGGCCTCTAACACCATGTGCTCTTATTTTATTTAGCAGCCTACTGTGCAGCACCTTGTCATAGACCTTCTAGAAATAGATCACATCCACTGGCTCTCCTTTGTCTAACTTGCTTGTCACCTCCTCCAAAAAATTCTAACAGATTTGTCAGGCATGACCTCCACTTGATGAAGCTGCATTGACTCAGGCCCATTTTACCATGCACTTCCAAGTACTTTGTAAATCTCTTCCTTCATAGCCTTGTTAGTGAATCTCAGGAAGAACAATAGGAATGTAACAACGGTGTTCCCAGGATTCCCGTGCTGAAGTAAGGGAAAAGGGGAAATGATCATAAAAGGTCCCAACTTGCTGAACTGCAATGATTATTGGAAGATCGACACTGACACACGCACTGGAGAACATCAGGGAAGATAGGACTGAGCTTAGCTCAACACAATGCCCTTCATCTTAACCCTCTTCCTATCTTTAAAATAACTGAAGATTCACCATTGGGGCTTGCCAACAACGATCAGTCATTTGAGAACTAGAGGGTGGTCAGACCAGATGGAACATGGCCATGTCAAGGAATCAATGCCTTGAGGCATGAGGTGAAAACTGAACTGGCAAAAATAGAACTGGAAATGTAAAAGAGCAAGAAATAAAAAAACGGCCAAAAAATATAGAGCTTACCGATAAAAAGCATTGAATGTTTTCTGGCAAATCTCAGCCCTTCATTCCGGTCAACCTCACGGTTTTGCTAACAAAAAGAAAAGGAAGTTTTAGACAATTTTTAAAGCTATCAAATTTACTGAACAAAGTAGATTTATCAATGTTAAAGAGCACTAAGTCTGCATTTGAATTTGCAAGTGAAAAGATATGATGGAAAATGACACAATGTTTCTGCTGTTACAGAAGTCATAGAATCCCTACAGTGTGGAAACAGGCCATTTGGCCCAACAAGTCCACACTGACCCTCCGAAAAGTATCCTACCCAGACCCATTCCCCTATTACTCTACATTTCCCCTAACTAATACACCTAACTGACACATCCCCGAATACTACCGGCAATTTAGCATGGCCAATTCACCTAACCTGCACACCTTTGGATTGTAAGAGATAACCGGAGCACCCAGAGGAAACCCACACAGACCCAGGGAGAATTTGCCCACACAGATAATTGCCAAAGGCTAGAATTGAACCCAGGTCCCTAGTGCTGTGAGGCAGCAGTGCTAACCACTGAGCCATCATGCTGCACATAGTCTCCAGTACCAATGAAGTAACCAATGTTATTTGGCTAGCATGGAAAATTACATTCACAACTCTGCCACTATAATCACCTTCTAACTTCAGCCGAGTTTCTAAACAATGCAAAAACTGGCTTCACAACCAACTTTATTTAATTGAATGTAGACAGATGAAGTGATCCATTATAGCTATTAGAGTATCAAACAAAGTTAACTCTTGGTTTCGATCCACTTCAGCTGGATATTTTAAAAAATTTTACAAATTCTTCTTTCAACACCCAACATGCATAAAAATGCAAGCTCTTCAACTATTCCTTTCCTGCAAAAAGCAAGCATCTTTTCTTTTCATCCAAGGTTCTTCCAAGGCTTCAACAATGCCATCCTTCTCCCAGACTCTCTCTTAATTCTTTAGCCTATGGATCACATTTGCTGTGTAAGGAATGCAAGGGTTAAAGCTGAAAAGGGTGAAATATAGTTTCAGTTCAAAATGTTTTAGTAGAATAAATGTAAGCAGTATTTGAAGGTTAGACACATGTACTCAAAAGACCCAGGCCAGGAAGTGAGTGATACAAACAAGAATGCAGTCTGGCCTGCACAATCAGCAGAATAAGGGGAGGCCTTGGATGGACTCAAAGCCTGTATGCACTGTGGGAAATAAATAACATCTTGTTATGGACTTTAGTAAGGCGTTTGATAAGGTTCCCCATGGTAAACTAATAGAGAAAGTGAAGTCATATGATGTGCGCGGTGCTCTAGCTAGGTGGATAAAGAACTGGTTGAGCAGTAGGAGACAGACAGTAGTAGTTGAAGGGAGTTTCTCAAAATGGAGAAGGGTGACCAGTGGTGTTCCACTGGGGTCAGTGTTGTTTGTGATATACATAAATGATCTGGAAGAGGGCACTGTTGGTATGATTAGCAAGTTTGCAGATGACACGAAGATTGGTGGAGTAGCAGAAAGCATAAGGGACTGTCAAAGAATACAGGACAATATAGATAGACTGGAGGGTTGGGCAGAAAAGTGGCAGATGGAGTTCAATCCAGACAAATGTGAGGTGATGCATTTAGGCAAGTCTAATTCTAGAGGGAATTATACAATGAACGGAAGAGCCTGGGTAAAGTTGATGTGCAGAGAGATCTGGAAGTGCAGGTCCATTGTACCCTGAAGGTTACTGCACAGGTGGATAGAGTGGTCAAAAAGGCAAAGAGTATGCTTGCCTTCATTGGACAGGGTATTGAGTAGAAGAGCTGGCAAGTCATGTTAAAATTGTACAAGACATTGGTTCGGCTGCATTTAGAATACGGTTTACAGTTCTGGTCACCACATTACCAAAAGGATGTGGACACTTTGGAGAGGGTGCAGAGAAGGTTTATGAGGATGTTGCCTGGTATGGAAGGTACTAGCTATGAAGATAGGTTGAGTAGGTTAAGTTTATTTTCATTAGAAAAAGGAAGATTGAGGGTATATGAAGGGTATAGACAGGGTGGATAGAGATAGACTTTCTCCCAGGGTGAAGGATTCAATAATGAGAGGTCACTCTTTCAAGGTGAGAGGTGAACAGTTTAAGAGGGATACAGATGGCAAGTACTTCACACAGAGGGTGGTGGGGGTCTGTAACGCATTGCCAGCAGAAGTGATAGAGGCAGGCATGGCAGATTGATTTGAGATGCGTCTGGACAGATGCACGAGTAGGTGGGGAGCTGATACTTAGGAACTGGGCAACAGGTTTAGACAGTCATTTGGATCTGCTCAGGCTTGGAGGGCTGAAGGGCCTGTTCCTGGGCCATAAGTTTTCTTTATTCTTTGTTCTTATGATTGTAACTTGACCAGATTAGAGGTTGAATATTTGATCAAAGATGTACAAGAGATAAGAACTTGTGCAGCTTTGTTAAAGTTCAGTCTTAGAATGTTTAGGACTGACTCTTCTTGTGTGCATTAATAACTGACAGTAACTTGTACCCAAGTCTCCTTATCAAATTGAATAGCATTAAGAAAACAGAGGCAAACTTGCCGCCTAACATCCCAATAGTTCCCAGAGAGGAATCACAAATCTAACAATCATTCCTTAAAATACTTTCCATTTCTTTTTCAATTTTATGATTTCAACATTTTGAGTTGAAGAGTGGTCAAAAAAAGTCAAATTCATAAACTGTAGACATTTGCCACTTAAAAGGGCTCTACAAACTATGACACACAAAATGCATTTGAGAGCACTAATGTCTGTGGCAAATCAATATTTGAAAAAAGTGCTGATATGTTTTCTTTAATATTAACTTGTAGGATGTGGAAATCTCAGGCTTGCTGACATTTATTGCCAGTCCCGAGTTGCCATCGAGAAGGTGGTAGTGAGCTGCCTTCTTGAACCGCTCCAGTCCACTTGTGGAAGGTTGACTCATTGTCCTTAGGGAGAGAATTCCAGGATTTTGACTGGCAACTCCCATATATTTCCAAGTCAAGGCGAGTGGCTTGGAGTGGAATTTGCAGGTGGTGGTGTTCCCATGCATCTGCTGCCCTTTGGCCTTCTTCTTGGATTTGGAAGATGTTATCTGAGAATATTTGATGAATGTCTGCAGTGTATCTTGCAGACAGTAGACACTGCTGCTGAGTGTCAGTGGTGGAAGGAATAATAGACGTGGTGTCGGGCTGCCTTGTCCTGGATGGTGTCAAGCTTCTTCAGTGTTGTTGGAGCTGCACCAAACCAAGCAAATGGGGAGTATTCCATCACACTCCTGACTTGTGCCTTGTGAACGATGGACAGGCTTTGGGGAGTTTCTTGCTGCAGTATTCCTAGTTTCTGATCTCCTCTTGTAGCCACTGCGTTTATGTGGCAAGTCCGATTGAGTTTCTGATCAATGGTAACCTTAAGTATATTGACAGTGGGGGATTCAGCAACAGTAACACTATTGAATGTCAAGGGGCAGTCGTTAAATTGTTTGTTATTGGACATGGTCATTGCCTGGCATTTGTGTGGCATGAATGGCACTAGCCCTCTTGTCAGCCCAAGCCTGGATATCGTCGAGATCTTGTTGCATTTGAACACTGCCTGCTTCAGTATCTGAGGAATCGTGAATGATGCTGAACATTGTGTAAACATCGGCGAACATCCCCACTTCTGTCCTAATAAGGGAGGCAAGGTCATTGATGAAGCAGCTGAGGTTGGTTAGGCTGAGGACACCACCCTGAGGAACTCCTGCAGAGATATGCTAGAGCTAAGATGACTGACAATCATCACTATCTTCCCACGTGCTAGGTATGACTCCAACCAGTGGAGAGTTTGCCCCGATATCCACTGTTTCCGAGTTTGCTTGGGCTTCTTGATGCCACACTTGGTCGAATGCAGGTCTGATGTCAAGCGCCATCAGTCTGACTTCACGTCTGCAATTCAATTCTTGTCCATGTTTGAATCTCGGCTGTAAATGAGGTCAGGAGCCAAGTGGTCCTGGCAGCACCCAAACTGAGCATCACTGAGCTTCTAAAATATTTTAAAAGATTTACCTTATCAATCTTGTTGCCAACAAGCATCTTTACAATTCCATGCTTTGTGCTGAAGGTTTCCAATTCATTCAACCAATTATCGAGCTTTCCAAAGGTTTCTCTCCTCGTGACATCATATACTGTAACAAACACCTTCATTTTAGAACAATAGTTTACTATAAGCCAATCTACAGAAACGTAATGTCTGAGCTACCTTTCTTTAAACTTATATTTTTCACAGAATAAGAGTATCATTGGTTCAGCCAGTATTTGCTGCTGCCCTTAGGTTGCAGCATAAATAATTCAAAACATTGCCCAGAAATTATGTAATTGTGTCTGTAAATTTGCATTGCTCAGTCAGTCAATCAGAAAAGACTGCAAAAATGGAAATGTTTTACTTTTATAACTTGTCTCCAAAATTCCAGATGCAAAAATACCAGTTTGCTTTGGTCAGTTAATATTAACACAATCTTTCCAAATACCAATTCATGTTTGCTGTAAATAAATAAATAAGGTTATTAGATTTGCATTGCACAAATCATGTATTGTTAGTGAACCGAATTTCCTTAAAATTGCATCTGAGAAACAAGCAAAAAAATTCAACTTAACGGCACTCCAGGTCATAACTCCCTTATAATGATATACAGTACCATCATAATTCAGTCAAACATTTTAATCAGCTGATTGAGAAGGATGGGTAAAACAAAACTAGGCTTCCACTTCCTGCATCAAATTTAATTGCTGGATAATTGACATACAATACAAAGTAGAACAGCTGTGTCTTTATACTCTTCAAACAAAAAGGAACGGCTGAGGTCTACGAGGTCTTTAAAAATACAAAAACAACAAAAAAGGTTTTAATGGACCAGACACTGAGCAAGTATTTTCTCTTGTGGAAAGAGTAAAACTAGAGTCTATCAACAAAAAGATAGTCACCAAGAAATCAGAAGAAATGTCTTTACCTTGAGTGTAGTGAGAACTCCCAGCACTGGTTAATGTGAATACAATTGGAGGTGTAGTGGATAGCGAAGAAGGTTACCTCAGATTACAACAGGATCTTGATCAGATGGGCCAATGGGCTGAGAGGTGGCAGATGGAGTTTAATTCAGATAAATGTGAGGTGCTGCATTTTGGGAAAGCAAGTCTTAGCAGGACTTATACACTTAAATGGTAAGGTTTTAGGGAGTGTTGCTGAACAAAGAGACCTTGGAGTGCAGGTTCATAGCTCCTTGAAAGTGGAGTCGGAGGTAGATAGGATAGTGAAGAAGGCGTTTGGTATGCTTTCCTTTATTGGTCAGAGTATGCAGTACAGGAGTTGGGAGGTCATGTTACGGCTGTACAGGACATTGGTTAGGCCACAGTTGGAATGTTGCATGCAATTCTGGTCTCATTCCTATCCGAAAGATGTTGTGAAACTTGAAAGGGTTCAGAAAAGATTTACAAGGATGTTGCCACAGTTGGAGGATTTGAGCTATAGGGAGAGGCTGAACAGGCTGGGGCTGTTTTCCCTGGAGCATCAGAGGCTGAGGGGTGACCTTATAGAGGTTGACAAAATTATGAGGGGCATGGATACGATAAAGTCTTTTCCCCAGGGGTGGGGGAGTGCAGAACTAGAGGGCATAGATTTAGGGTGAGAGGGGAAAGATATAAAAGAGACCAAAGGGGCAACTATTTCACGCAGAGCATGGTACATGTATGGAATGAGCTGCTAGAGGAAGTGGTGGAGGCTGGTACAATTGCAACATTAAAGAGGCATTTGGAGGGTATATGAATAGGAAGGGTTTGGAAGGATATGGGCCGGGTGCTGGCAGGTGGGTCTAGATTGGGTTGGGATATCTGGCCGGCATGGACGGGCTGGACCAAAGGGCCTGTTTCAATGCTGTACATCTCTCTGACTCTAACAGGTGCATTTATAGAGACAAGACATGCATTTGGGAGAATGAGAATAGCAGGTTATACTGATAGAATCAAGATGAAAAGGATAAAAGAAAGTTCAAGCAGAGCACAGAGTCAGAGATGTACAGCACAGTGAAAGACTCTTTGCTGGTCAAAAGCAACCACCTAACTAATGTAGTTCCATAGCTTTGTATGCCTCAACATTGCAACAGCATATCCAAATGCTTCTTACATATTATGAGGGTTTTATTTGTCGGACTGATTCATCCAATTCTGTCCTGTATATTCTATTTACAAATGGTGTCATGTTGGAGCTACCAGCAACCACATACCAGATAGTTCAAGGTCAACCAATACGCAGTCATGAACAAAAAAAAACATCAGCACTCTTTCTCAGTCCACTTGGTAAGTTTACCTAGAGTTTAAGACTGGCTACAAGGAATACTTGCTCAGATCACAAAGTCCCAACAGTCTGGGAAGCTCCGTACAGCAGCTTTTAACTTAGAGATCATTCTAAACTGAAGAAAGTAATTTAGACCATGCAACAGACTTGGATAATACTCATGTACTGAAGCGAAAGTTAACGTCATCATGGTTCCTGAGCACCACAGGCTGTTCTGAGAGAGACAACCAGGAGCAAGTTTAATCCACCATAGGAGAAGGTGAAAAAAACAAGGCTTTTACGGTGATCTCTAATTATATTACATATGAGTCTTCTCCATAAACTTAAAGCAGAAACTGTACTAACAACATGTGCTGGAATTAGCCCACTGAACTAACTGTTGCACAATAACCACTTCACAAATGGCTCATTTCGGTTCCAAAACATATTTTTTTGGTCAACTCTGTTGCAACATCATAGAGGTTTGTACAATCATGCCGATCTTGCAAGAGAGAAGGATTGTGAATGACACAGAATCTCCAATTCAATAAACTCCTTACCCAAAATAACACCTTGAGCACCTCTGTAATAACTTGGTGTTAACGTCCGGAATCGCTCCTGTCCAGCCGTGTCCTATCAAAGCAAAAATAAAATCTGAAAAGTAAGGCTAAAGGAACCTGCAATGCAAATGAACAACAATTACAATAAAGCAAAAGATATGGATAGAGCATGTTGGCAGAAGGGCATCATTTAATGATCGTCCGGATTAATCCAAGATCATTCTTCTATCAAAATGATTATCTCAAAAGCTTCAAGGTACTCTTCACAGCATTGAGATACATTTTAAATGTTAAGACGATCATGTAGGATTTTCAAATATTCAAACATTTTAAGTTAAATGTGGAGAATACATTGGCCTGAGATCATTCAAGCCTGGGGATATTGTAGTTTTCACAAATTAGGGCCATTCTGGACCTTATTAATGGGCAAGAGAGTGAGACAGTCAGAAATCAGGAAAGTAAGCTTACAGAGATAAGCCTGAGAGTTTGATTCTTGAAAGATCAAGGAGAAACTAAATGGTATGAAAAGGTTCCACGATTTTGATATTTAGGATACATTTTTTAAGAATAAGCACCTTTGTTTTTTCCCTTTTCTGCAAAAGTGGGAAGGTGATCGAAGGATACCCAGACTGATTATCAGTCCATTAAACCAGTCCTTCTGCAGCTAACAAGTCTTGGCAGGGGAACAGAACCCAGAGCTTCTGGCCCAGAGGTAAGGACACTATCCATTGCAGTGCAAACTTCTTGTAAGATCATGATTAGCTACCAGAATATTGCTTATTTCATCACCTAAAGTAGCAGAGATGATCACATCCTTCTAGTTGATTTCACCACATTTCTCCTTCTTCCGGTCGGATAGAAACAGAGTGTGGCTTAATTTCCTTCACGATCACAAACGACAAAGGCTAGATTGGTGCTACAATTCTGAGCCGAGCCGAACCTGAAGTGGCTTATTCAGAAGTAACAGAACAAAAAGTAAACTTTCCAACGGAGTGTGCAAGAGGCCATTCCAGGAGCAGCACCAGGCATAGCTATAACAACTCAAGAGTCAGAGATGTACAGCAAGAAAACAGACTTCAGTCCAACTCGTCCATGCTGACCAGATATCCTATAAAAATCTAGCGCCATTTACCAGCACATCGCCCATATCCTTCTAAACCCTTCCTATCCATATACCCATCCAGATGCCTTTTAAATGTTGCAATTGTACCAGCCTCCATCACTTCCTCTGGCAGCTCATTCCATACATGCACCACTCTGCATGAAAAATCTTCCCCTTAGGTCCCTTTTAAATCTACCAAACAGTACTATGTGCATGCCAAACATCAGTAGCAGCAAGTGATTAGACGGAGCTAAGCAATCCCCACAACCAACAGATCAGATTTAAGGTCCAGTCAAGAGTGGTGGTGGACAATTAAAAGAACATGCTGGTGGAAGGCTGAAGCATTCACAATTATCTTCAACCAATTTAATTCCACATGACATCAAGAAACTGTTGGAGGCACTGGTTAGTGCAAAGGATATGGGCCCTGACATCATTTTCACAACCGCACAGAATGCTCCAGAATGTGCTGCCCCTCGCCAAGCTGATCCAGTATAATTACAACACTGGCATCTACCTGAAAATGTGGAAAATTGCCCAGGTGCATCCTGTACACAAGAAGCAGGACAAATCCAATCTGGCCAATCACCGCCCAATCAGTAAAATGATGGAAAGGGTCATCAAGTGTGCAATCAAACAGCACCTGCTCAGTGGTGCCCAGTTTGAGTTCTGCCAGGGCCACTCAGCACCTGACCTCATTACAGTCTTTATTCAAACATGGATAGAAGCACTGAATCCCAGAGGGAGAGTGACAGCTCTTGATGTCATAGCCACATTCGACCAAGTATGTCATCACGGAGCCCTAGTAAAAGTGCAATCAACAGGAATCAGAGACAAACTCTCCGCTGGTTGGAGTCAAATCTGGCACATCAGAAGATGGTAATGGTTGAAGAAGGTCATTCATCTCAGCTCTAAAACATTGCTGCAGGAATTCCTCAGTGCAGTGTCCTGGGCCGAACCATCTTCAACTACCTCAGTGATCTTCCGTCCATCATAACTTCAGAAGTGGGACATTCACCGAAGATTCCACCATGGTGAGCACCGTTTGCAACTCTTCAATTCAAATGCAACAAGACTTGGATAATATCCAGGCTCAAGCTGATAAACTGGCAAGTAACATTTGTACCACACAAATGTCAGGCAATCAACATTTCCAATTAGAGATAAATTTAACCAATGCCGCTTGACATCTGATGGCATTACCATAACTGAAACCCACTATCCTCAATATCCTGGAGGTTACCACTGAACGAAACTCAACTGGACTCACGATATAAACGCAGTGGCTATAATGGCAGGTCAAAGGCTCACTTTCTGACTGCCCAAAGCTTGTCTGTCTATCATCGATAAGGCACAGGTCAGCAATGTGACAGAATACTCCCTACTGCCTGGATGTGTGCAGCTCCAATGACACGCATGAAACTGGAGTTGTCCACCAAGGACAAAGCAGCCTGTTTGCCTGGCCCCAAGTCCACAGGCAACTATGTCTGCCACCACCAAGGCTCAGTCGCAGCAGTGTGTACTGTCTACAAGATGCACTTTAGAAATTCTAAGATCCTTAGACCATCACTTCTATCTAGAAGGACAAGGCCAGCAGATACATGGGAAAGCCACCACTTGCAAGTTCCCTCCAAGCCACTCGCCACTTGACTTGGAAACATTTTGCCATTCCTTCACCCTTGCTGGGTCAAAATCCTTGAATTCCCTAACAGTATTGTGGCTCTACCTACAGCACATGGACTGCAGAGTTCAATAAGGCAGCTCACCATCACCTTCTCAACAGCAACTAGAGATAAATGCTGGCCAGCCAGTGACACCCACATCCCACAAGAGAATTAAAAAAAGATGTGTCCATTTTAATCTATAAATATTATTTATCATTTGAAGTTTCCTTCCACTCCACATTCCACTGTCTAAAAATAACTGTAGATAATAGGCCATTGGCATGTGTTTCAAAGATTTGAAAAGTGAAGAATTCAAAAACCAGGCATTACATTCAGCCTTAATTCAAGATGCTAGCCACTGTTTGCAAGCTGTATTTAATGGACTTACCCAGATTGCAAGCTTAATACTGTTGTCATTAAACTTCATGGTTTTCACTTTAAAGTCAACCCCTAAAAGAAAAGTTTGCAAAGAATCAAATCAATACATGCACATGGAAAAATGTGATTTTTCAACATCCTCAGATATTATAGAATATGTAAAAAAAACAGTTTAACCTCACCAATGGTTGAACCAATTTCAGAGTCAAATGTGTCATCTGTGAACCTTAGTAGAAGGCTAAAATATAAAAAGAGATTTTTAGTTCTGTATATAAAAAGGTATTGCTGCAATTTCTTTTAAAACCAGTAGCACACTTAAGCATCAATTTCAAAAAATCAAACTACACCAACTCTCTGACCTTGCTGTGTTTCTATAAGAGCATATCCCAATTACCTCTGGAAGTCAATGTTTGGAGACCTCCACCTACCAGTGCTATTCCCACAAGTAGAACTGGGCACAGATGGAAACTTAAGTTATAAATTGCACAGCTTTGAACAACTGCTTTTGTCTAAGTCAGACCGCTGCACTGATTGGAGCAATGCCTTCAAGAACTGTCATTGCAAAAAATGGAATCATCAATGGAAGCTAGGGCAGGTTGGTGCTGCAAGTCAGGCTAGCTGGTCAAACATTAGAGTTATGCTTTGGAATTTTGCAAAACTGGAAGAATCATATATTAAAGTGAAAGCATGCAAAGATGAGTTTCTAGTGCACATCACCTTGAGATTATTTCTCTCCACAGCAAGTCACCCGTTTATGGCCAAGCAACTGATATCAAAGGTTTGGGCTCTCACTGGGTGGACATTAGGGACAAATGTGGATTCTTTCCCCAGCAAAGTACATTCCCGATGAGGCAATGCCTATGTTATCCATTGCTACTAAGAAACTCAGCGTGGATTGTGTGGTCTGTTGAAAGATCCACCAGATATTTATTACAGATAACTGCAAATTCACATGTATAAGTATCTGGGTTAATATTATACTATGTTTCTAATAGCATGTCATGCTTCAAGTGATCAGAGTCAAGTTGGAGTCTTGGACCTTCGTACCATGCACAAACGATACAATAACATGTCTCAATGGTTTACTGACTATGAGACATAACCCAATAGGAATCTCCTCCCAAGACATGAGCTCATAATTAGGTGGTTAACTTCACTATTTGCCAATCTGCATCTTTAACCACACATGACCCTAATATCACAATACGGCACAATCAGAAAGAAAATAACGCTAAGTGAACACCACAGTAATCACTGACTGAGAAAATAACACTTCCAGAAATACTTGAAACCAACAATCTAAGGCTATAGCCGACAATGAATATATTCAAAGAGAATGTGCAACAGTGAACAATCTTGCCACAATTCACAGTTGTTACATCTACCTTTATATGATTCTTAGAACCAGAATCTGCACCAGATAGATTTGACTAGGTACCCTACTGGCTTTATCATGCTGTCACATGGGACACTACATCAAATGCCCTACAAAGAATTAGCACAAATAGGGTTCCCTTCAACTTTACAATGTTCTGCAGATCTAGTATAAACCTATCCTTTACATTGACTAATATGCAGGTTTCAGATGAGGAATGTTGTACCTTAGACAGCACCTTATAGATCCCTAGGCCAACCAAAAGATTGCCCATGTTTGTTTTGCCCATCATTGAATCGCAATGTAATAAAGTCTCCACAATCATTGAACAACTTACTAAAACGTGCAATACAGTATTTCAGAAGTAAGAGTGGAATGCTGGGAATCCCTGGACAATGTTCATATCAACCAGATGCTCCTGAGAAAATGGAAGGCTTAAAGAATCATTTGCACAAAGTGAAATTCAAGAATATATCAGCAAAAGGTATCAGATAAAGTGAAAATTCAACATTCCCCTTTTTAATTACATCTTTCAAGTATTCCTTCCTGAACGCACTAATTCCTTTGCTGTACAGTTCCATAGCCACTGATCTTTCTATACAAGCCGAGAAGGTATGGGCTATTCAATTGTATGGAGTGCATCCCACCATGTGGCAGAGTCCTGGCTGTCTTCCCTTCATTCAACTCAAGGATCCTGGCCTAATTGATGCAAATCTACTGTTACCCAGCTGGCATCAAGCTGAATTTACAACTTGTTACCACAGCTTTAGCATTTGGGAGAGTCCCATAAAAGGCAGAGATAAATAACCTGATAGCTGAGCATTCATTATTGGCCAGGACCCTGGAGAATTATTGAGCACTTTTTTCAGGTGAGCGTTTGAAGGCCTTTTACATGCAATTATGCATGTAAATGAAGACAAAACATCAGTTTAACATCCAGTCAAGGAATGCAGCTGATAGTTCAGCTGTCCCTGCACAATGCACTGAAATGTATGTTCAAGTCTTTAAAATGGAATTTGACCCTGTGCTCTGTGACTTGGAAGTGAGAGAGTGTTACCACTGAATCAAAGAGGTCAGCTTGGAAAATATACCAGAGCTTTAAATGCAGATTAGATCTATTGACCAAAAGAGCCAATAAATTAATGGAAGATGCTCACTTTCCACTGCCACCCTTTAACAGATCTGAGCACTTCATGCACTGGGCACTTACTAGAATCAATTTCATAAAACAAGTTTGTTGCTATAGGTGCCTTCAACATCCATTATAAGCATTTGTTCAATTCTTCCTTTGACTTGAGTTTTTTAAAAAAAAGTTAATTTAGTGCAAAATCCAAGTTAACATTACTTTTTTTAAAAAACAACGGTATAAATCCTAGTATTCTATGCACTTGCTCACCAAATACTGTGCACAAATTCTGTACTTGGAGTTAAAAATGTTGTTTGACAGTTGCACTCCAACCAGTGTTTAATCTGGAACAACACATCCTGTCCCTGTTTAGATACAAAGTGTGCAGAAACAATGTGAGACTGGCAACATTTTTTTAGGAAATAAATATTAGATGCTGTTTGGTATAGTGCAAAGCAAGATGCTAAAAATAGCTCCACGGAAATCAAAAGTTACAACCGAAACAAATGCTCCTCGTCTGGGATTCTGACAAGTTAAGAATTTCAGTAATTTCAATGTTACACATCACTTAGTTCTTTGAAGATACATTTCTACAACTTTAAACTATTGTTACTTTGGATTCCTGACAACATGTTTATTTTTCTGTTTGCCCTTCACATGTTAACAGAAATATAGGATAGAATTAGTTGTTGTTCCCGTTTACTGACCACATTTGGTCAACCTCAGAGTGTGGAAGGAGAATTGTATGTAGGCCAAACTAAGTAGGAGTGGCATATTCACTACTGAACATGTAGGGTTGCTAAAACTACAAAACCACATTTTATGGTCATTTTCTTTTCCCTCGGTACACATGAAGTACCAGATTTGTCAAGTCCAATTTCATAATTTACCACTGCGGATTTCAACACAATATTCAGACAGAGTTCACTATAATATTTCAGCTACCACAAGCTTGTTTAGGAAACTGAAAGAAAACCAGTTGTTCGGCGAGGGTAGGATTTATTTTCAAATATACCCCCCTCTCCCCATTCTCCAAACCACACTCTTTCTTCCAGATTAGAGAATAGGTCTGGTTGGGTCATCCAGGTAGAGTTTCTTTAAAATAGAGATGTACAGCATGGAAACAGACCCTTCGGTCCAATTCGTCCATGCCGACCAGATATCCCAACCCAATCTAGTCCCACCTGCCAGCACCTGGCCCATATCCCTCTAAACACTTCCTATTCATATACCCATCCAAATGCTTCTTAAATGTTGCAATTGTACCAGCCTCCACCACATCCTCTGGCAGCTCATTCCATACACATACCACTCTGTGAGAAAGTTGCATCGTAGGTCTCTTTTATATCTTACCCCTCTCACCCTAAACCTATGCCCTCTAGTTATGGACTCCCCGACCCCAGGGAAAAGACTTTGCCTATTTACCTTATTCATGCCCCTCATAATTTTGTCAACCTCCATAAGGTCACCCCTCAGCTTCCGACGCTCCAGGGAAAACAGCCCCAGCCTGTTCAGCCTCTCCCTGTAGCTCAGATCTTCCAACCCTGGCAACATCCTTGTAAATCTTTTCTGAACCCTTTCCAGTTTCACAGCATCTTTCCGATAGGAAGGAGACCAGAACTGCACGCAATATTCCAACAGTGGCCTAACCAATGTCCTGTACAGCCGCAACATGACCTCCCAACTCCTGTACTCAATATTCTGACCAATAAAGGAAAGCATACCAAATGCCTTCTTCACTATTCTATCTACCTGCGACTCCACTTTCAAGGAGCTATGAACCTGCACTCCAAGGTCTCTTTGTTCAGCAATACTCCCTTGGACCTTACCATTAAGTCTATAAGTCCTGCTAAGATTTGCTTTTCAAAATGCAGCATCTCACATTTATCAGAATTAATCTCCATCTGCCACACCTCAGCTCATTGGCCCATCTGGTCAAGATCTTGTTGTAATCTGAGGTAACCCTCTTCACTGTCCACTACACCTCCAATTTTGGTGTCATCTGCAAACTTACTAACTGTAGCTCTTATGCTCGTATCCAAATCATTTATGTAAATGTCAAAAAGTTGAGGACCCAACACTGATCCTCGTGGCACTCCACTGGTTACAGGCCTCCAGTCTGAAAAACATCCCTCCACCAGCACCCTCTGTCTTCTACCTTTGAACCAGTTCTGTATCCAAATGGCTAGTTCTCCCTATATTCCATGAAATGAGAGCAAACACAATGGTATTTGTTGCATTTCATAATAATAATAATTTCATTTTCTATCGAGACATTTTTAAGTAGCATGTACTTTGTAGAAGAGGCAAGACAAAGTAATGGAAAAGTTGTTAGTGATGTGGAGTTGCATCTATGAAGAAACGATTGAGAATTCTGAAAGCATTTAGGACCACATTCCTGTTCCGCATGCAGCAAGATCATGATGACGTATATCTTAACTCCCATCTAGCTGCTTTGATTCCAGATCCTGATATACTAAATCACTAGCAAAAATCTAAACTTGAATTTACAATTAGTAACTCAGCTAGCATTTACTCATTTCTGAGAGATTCTACTGGTCTACTACCCATTGTCTCAAGAAATACAATCTCAGTTACAATACAATTTCATATCATAGAAATAGTTGGAGAAACTCAGCAGATCTGACGGCATCTGTGGAGAGAAAACAGAGTTGACCTTCAAATCTAGTGACCCTCCCTCAGAGTTTCTCGAGAAAGTTCAGTTTATGTTTCAGATTTCCAGCATCCAGAATTCTGTGTTTTATTCATAACTTCTCTCTGGCTCAGATTTTAAGATCATGTCTCCTTGATTCAGACTGCAGGCCAGGTCAAAAATAAATCTCTCTGCTTCTATTTAATCCATTCCTTCAAAAAACCAAAAATTAATTAAATTGTCCCTGACCTTATAATTGTTGGAACTGGAAGCCTAGTTTATATAGTTTCTCCTTGCTGACAAATTTACATTGCACAACTTCCAAGGCCACTCTGGGCCCTTCCCAGTCAGAAATCACACGACACCAGGACGTAGTCCAACAGGTTTATTTGGAGGCACTAGCTTTCGGAACGCTACTCCTTCGTCAGGTGGTTGTGAAGCAGGACCATAAGACACAGAATTTATAGCAAAAGATTACAGTGTCATGCAAGTTAAATGATATGTTTAACAAACCTAGATCGCTGTTAAGTGTTTCATCTTTTAGAATGGGTTACAGGTTTCAGATCATTAATATGTAAATCCCAGAACTTCTTTTAAGTCATATTCTCAAAATAACTTAAGGTTTTATATATATAAAAAAAGTGGCATCTCAGCTCAGACAATGCATTAAGGGTGTTTAAAGGTGACAATGCGTTAAAGGTACAACCTGTAGGCAGTCATTGCAGACATTCAATCCATATAATATTTTGTAAATTTCACTTTGAAAATAGAATCAGTCTGACTCAAGATTGGGATTCAGACAGACTCTGACTTCACACTTTTAATGCATTGTCTGAGCTGTCACTTTTTTTTAATAAAACCTTAAGTTATCTCAGGAATGTGACTTAAAAGTAGTTCTGGGATTTACATATTAATAAACCAAAACTTGCAACCCATTCTAAAAGATGAAAGACTTAACAACAATCTAGATTTGTTAAATATATAATTTTACTTGCAATGAGACTAATATTTCACTATAAAATTCTGCATCTTATGGTCCTGCTTCACAACCACTTGATGAAGGAGCGGCACTTCGAAAGCTAGTGCCTCTAAATAAACCTGTTGGACTATAACCTGGTGTTGTGTGATTTGTAAACTTTGTTCACCCCAGTCCAACACTGGCTCCTCCACATCATAGTCCCTTCCAAACTGTGCTGCTCAGAGCTATACACAATATTCCAGATGTGGTCTAATCACAGCTTTGGATAATTACAGCAAAACTATCTTCCCTTTATATCCTACACTCTGACAACAAAGGCGAACATTCCAATCATCTTTTTGATTTGTTGTTGTACCTGTCATTTTGGAGATTTAGGGAAGTTGCTAGCAGTGGCGAAGACTAAGGGTAAATGGGCAAGTGTCTTCAGATTCAAAAAACAATAACTCTCAGAGTCATACAGCATGGAAACAGACCTTTTGATCCAACTAATCCATGCCAAACATGATCCCAAACTAAACTAGTCCCACCTGCTTGGTCCTGGCCCATATCCTTTCAAATCTTTCCTATTCATATACTTATCCTTTTTAAATATTGTAATTATAGCCACATCCACCACTTCCTCAGGAAGTTCATGCCACACTTGACCCACTTCCACAAAAACATGGCTTATTTTTTGCTTTATTCACTTGTGGGACGTGGCTGTCACTGGCTGGCCAGCATTTATTGTCTGTCTCTAATTGCCCTTGAGGTGGTGGCGAGCTGCCTTCTGGAAGCGCTGCAGTCCATGTGCTGTACATGATGATAGAATGCTTCTACAATGGAAGATAATTGCAAATTACATGGGTGGGAGGTGAAGGTGTTTGGTAGCTAGAGGATCTGTCTGGACAAATGAATTAAGACTTTGGAGCAAAATTGTTTTGTTTTGGTGATAAAAGGAGAGAGCAAGAGGAAGACCCCAAGTTGGAAAGTTAGCAGCACCCAGGGGTGTAGGCAAGAGGAGGACCCAGAGACAGAAATTTGAATGAATTTGAAAGTAATTCATGACAGTCTCTGAGGATTTCCTCCAGTGGTTTCCAAAGTGGATTTTTCTTAATATTAATCTCTTCAGAGACATTATTATATGCTCTCCATTTTTGAAGTAGTAGTATCCTAGGTTCAACCATTCTTCTTAATAAGGTATGAAGTGGGACTATTCACTGATGATTGCACAATGTTCAGCACAATTGGTGAATTCTCAGATCCTGAAGATTGTTCATAGAGAGCAAGATATGGACAACATTCAAGCTGAGCGTAACAAGTGGCAAGTAACATTTGAGCTAAAAAAGTGCCGGGTAACAGCTGTCTCCATTAAAAAGGAAACCCAACCATTCCTGAATTCCCCACTCCCAACATCCAGGGAGTGACCATTGACCAGAAACTGAACTGGACCATCCATATAAAGTATTGTGACTACAGGAGTGAGCCAGTCAGAGCTAAGAATTTTGTGGCGAATAACTCATCTATATCTCCAAGCTGTCTGTAATCTACAAGGCACATTTCAGGACTGTCATGGAATACCCTGCACTTACAACACCAACAATACAAGAAGCTTTACAACATCCAAGGCAAACAAGTCCACTTGACTGACGCCCCATCCTTAATGCTTATTCCTGATGAAGGGTTTTTGCCTGAACCGTCAATTCTCCTGCTCCTCGGATGCTGCCTGACCTGCTGTGTTTTTCCAGCAGCACACTCTTGACCCCATCCTTAACATTCACTCCCTTCAACATCAGTGCACAACAGCAGTAATGCTTACTATCTACACGATACACTGCTGTAACTCATGAAGGACTTCTTGCAACCTAGATGGACCATGGTAGCAAATGCACTCTGTACTCCTACCTGAGCTATAGCCCAATTCATGTTTTACATACTTCTACCATAGCATCCTTGCTGGAGATGGTTGTCCTCAGTGAAAGAAAAAGTACGTAATGTACCTTTCTTGACTGGCCTCATCTACCTGTTCTGCTGTCTTCAGGGATTATGAATGTGTACTCCCAAGGTCTCTGTCTCTCTACACTTCTTAGTACTCATCCATTTATTGTTTATTTCTTCGCTTAGTTTGCCTTCTCTCACTTCGTCAGACCGAATTTCAGTTGACACATTCGCCCAGCTGACTAGTCTATTGAAATTGTTCAGCAACTTGCAGCCATCTTCCTCACAATCACACACCCATTTTTGTATCGCCTGCAAACTTTTAAAATCGCATCCCCTACATGAGTCTCAAGCACCAATCTGTAGCATGAAAAACAAGACTGCCTGTACTTACGTCTGCCAAACCACATCAGAAACAACCTTCGCAAGACGCATTCAGCAACCTTTTTCCTTCCTTCAAACCAATGCTAGAATCAACTTGTCACTTGCTGTTGGATCCCATAGCTCTTAAGTTTTCTGACCAGTCAGACGCACGGGGTCTTGTCAAAAGTTTTGCTAAAATCTATATTGATTGCATTAAACACATTTGCCTCATTGATTGGCCCTATCACCTCTTCTTAGGGCTTATCCCATCCATTAGTTCACACTCCTGATGTCAACTACAATGTCAACATCAACCCCCTCTTTTGAGAAGCAGACACCAAACACCGACAAAGAACCATGTCTAAGGCTTCCTCCACATAAAAGGTACATGTTGAGATCTCAAGCTAGGGAGGTGATGACATAGTAGTAAAGTCATTGGCCTAACAACCCAGAGATCAAGGCTAAACACTCTGGGAATAGTAGCCAAAATCTCACCAAGGCAGCTGGCGGAATTCAAATCAAATTCATAAAATATTGAATTATATAAATTAGTCTCACTGACAAATATCAGTAACCGTTATACAAATCCATCTGTCTCACTCATGCCCTTCAGGAATCCTGTCAGGTTTACCCAACAGAAAATGAGACAAAGTCTTTTCCCTGGGGTCGGGGAGTCCAGAATTAGAGGCATAGGTTTAGGGTGAGAGGGAAAGATATAAAAGAGACCTAAGGGGCAACTTCTTCACACAGAGGATGGTACATGTATGGAATGAGCTGCCAGAGGAAGTGGTGAAGGCTGATACAATTGCAACATTTAAGATTCATTTGGATGGGTATATGAATAGGAAGGACTTTGGAGGGATACGGGCCGGCTGCTGGCAGCTGGGACTAGATTGGGTTGGGATATCTGGTTGGCATGGACGGGTTCGACCGAAGGGTCTGTTTCCATGACTCTATGACTGCAGATACTGGACAGTCAGAGTCAAAAAGCGTGGCACTGGAAAACACACAACAGGTCAGGCAGCATCCGAGGAGCAGGAGAGTCGACGTTTCGCGCATGAGCCCTTCATCAGGAATGTGGAGGGGAAGGGGGCTGAGAGATAAATAAGAGGGTAAGGGTGCAGCTGGGGCTGAGGTAGATGGGAAAGCGATAGATGAATGTAGAAAGGAGGCAATTGTGATAGATCAGTGGGGAAGGCAGATGGGTGAGATGGAAGATGGACAGGTAGGACAGGTCAAGAGGGCACTGCCGAGTTGGAGGGTTGGATCTGAAATGGGGGGGGGGGGGGGAAGGGGGAGGGCGATTTGGAAACTGAAGTCATTTTGATGCCATGTGGTTGTAGAGTCCCGGGTGGAAGAGGAGGTGTTCTTCCTCCAGTTGGCAAGTGGTTTTGAAGTGGTTGGTTACAGGATGGCAGGGTTGTTTGGTGCATGTGAACCAGAGATATTCCCTGAACCACTGTGCAAGTTGGCACTCAGTCTCGCCGATGTAGAGGAGAGCACTGTGAGAGCAATGGATGCAGTAAATAAGGTGAAGGTGGATGGGCAGGAAAATCTCTGCTGGATTTGAAATGATCCTTTCATGCCTTGGAAGGAGGTGGGGGGAGGGGTGGGGGGGGGGGGCCGTGGGAGGAGGCGAGTGCGCAGGTTTTTTATACCAAGGGAACATGCCAAGTGAGGAGGGTGAATCAGTGGCAGGCATGGACCTCAGAGTCATAGAGTCAGATGTACAGCATGGAAACAGGCCCTTCGGTCGAACCCGTCCATGCCAACCAGATATCCCAACCCAATCTAGTCCCATCTGCCAGCACCCGGCCCATATCCCTCCAAACACTTCCTATTCATGTACCCATCCAAATGCCTCTTAAATGTTGCAATTGTACCAGCCTCCACAACATCCTCTGGCAGCTCATTCCATACACGTACCACCCTCTGCGTGAAACAGTTGCCCCTTTTATATCTTTCCCCTCTCACTCTAAACTTATGCCCACTAGTTCTGGACTCCCCGACCCCAGGGAAAAGAAAGACTTTGTCTATTTATCTTATCCATGCCTCTCAATTTTGTAAACCTCTATAAGGTCACCCCTCAGCCTCCGACGCTCCAGGGAAAACAGCCCCAGCTTGTTCAGCCTCTCCCTGTAGCTCAGATCCTCCAACCCTGGCAACGTCCTTGTAAATCTTTTCTGAACCCTTTCAAGTTTCACAACATCTTTCCGATAGGAAGAAGGAGACCAGATTTGCACGCAATATTCCAACAGTGGCCTAACCAATGTCCTGTACAGCCACAACATGACCTCCCAACTCCTGTACTCCATACTCTGACCAATAAAGGAAAGCATACAAAACACCTTCTTCACTATCCTATCTACCTGCGACTCCACTTTCAAGGAGCAATGAACCTGCACTCCAAGGTCTCTTTGTTCAGCAATACTCTCTAGGACCTTACCATTAAGTGTATAAGTCCTGCTAAGATTTTCTTTCCCAAAATGCAGCACCTCGCATTTATCTGAATTAAACTCCATCTGCCACTTCTCAGCCCGTTGGCCCATCTGATACTGATCCTGTTGTAATCGGAGGTAACCTTCTTCGCTGTCCACTACACTCCAATTTTGGTGTCATCTGCAAACTTTTACGAACTGTAGCTCTTATGCTCGCATCCAAATCATTTACGTAAATGACAAAAAGTAGAGAGCCCAGTGGCATTCCACTGATCACAGGCCTCCAATCTAAAAAACAACCCTTCTACCTTTGAGCCAGTCCTGTATCCAAATGGCTAGTTTTCCCTGTATTCCATGAGATCTAACTTTGCCAAACGCCTTACTGAAGTCCATATAGATCACATCTACTGCTCTGCCCTCATCAATCTTCTTTGTTACTTCTTCAAAAAACTCAGTCAAGTTTGTGAGACATGATTTCCCCCGCACAAAGCCATGTTGACTATCCCGAATCAGTCCTTGCCTTTCCAAACCTAACGCAGGAGTCACAGAGGGAATGGTCTCTGTGGAACGCAGATGGGAGGAGGGGGGGAAATATTTTTGGTGGTGGGGTCTACTGTAGGTGTCAAAAATGGCAGACGATGATGAACTGTATCTGGAGATTCCTGGGGTGGAATGCGAGGACCAAAGGATTCTATCGTTGTTGCAGTTGTGGGGGTTGGTTCAAGGGCAGAGGTGCGGGAAGTAAAGGCGTTGTGATAGAGGGCATTGTTGATCATGTGGGAGGAGAAATTGCAGTCCTTGAAATAAAAGGACATCTGGAATGTCCTGGTTGAATTGCTCCTCCTGGGAGCATAGACGGTGAAGATGGAAGAATTGGGAGTAAGAGATCGCATTTTTACAGGAGAGGGGGTGGGAGGCGATGTAGTCAAGGTAGCTGTGGATGTTGGTGGGGTTGAAATAGATATCCATCCGTGTTAAGTTATTTGCCGCATCCAGAGACAGACAGGTCCAGGAAGGGAAGCGAAGTGTTGGAGATGGTCCAGGTGATCTTGAGGTCAGGATAGATGATGTTGGTGAAGTTGATGAACTGTTCTGTCTCCTCAAGGGAACACCAGACAGCACTGAAACAGTCACTCAGTCCAGCCTACATGTGACTCTGGAATCACATGACTGATCTTTAACTGTCCTCTTAAATAGGTGACACAGTTCAAGGGCAATTGGGAATGGGTAAATTGCCAGAGACACCCACATCCTATAAAAATTGTGAAGAAAATAAATTGTCCCACTCTCTGCAAAACATCTTGGGGATTTTCTTTGATTTTGCTTTCAGCATGTTTTGACACCATCTCTTTGGTTTCTTAATTTATTTACTAATTAAATTCCTTCTCTTTATGCAGTTCTCTCAGCTTTAAGCTCTCTCAATCTGTCAAAGGCCCTTTCTTTATAAAAAAATAAAAACCTTGCGTTTCTGGACGAGCGGGGGGGCCTCAAAACCAAAAGTCCCACCCCTGTTCTTGCTGGGAACATATTCGTTTCGAATTCTCACAATCGCCTCGGCAATGCCTCCCACTCTCCTGACACTGATTTCAAAAGGTAATTCGGATTTAAATTGATTCAGGATAAACAAGTAAAATTGGGCAAATCGTAGCATTTCGAGAACACGCCAGGCAGCCATTACCCCAAACCGAATCTAAAAACGTTATATAACAACGGTAATACCATAAATCAAATATACTTCTGTAAATCAGATGGATTATTAATTTCAATTTTTAAATACTATAGAGATTTTTGTTTTAGTTCTAAAAATGTAATAATTGTTCAGGCGGATTGACGCCTTCCTAGCCTTCCACGTCGAGTGGCTAGACCAGTCGCCAGTGAATTGCAGGGAGCCAAAACCTGACACGTTGTGTGTTGCCTCTTACCTGGACTTGCCCACTCCACTTTCCCCAATGATCAGAATCTTCAATGTAGCGAGAATTCCCTCTTCCATTGTCCCGAATGTTTCAGGATTCCAAAAGAACAAAGACGCCGCGTCAGCTGATCACCCAATTGTTACTTTCCCTCCTTACATAGATGTTGCAGCGTGGGCTGACGCAGTCGCGCAATTTCTTCCCACGTCCCTTTTAACCTTTCAGGGCAGCAGCATTCCCAGTCTGAAAACAATGGTCATTCTGAGGAAGGGTCACCCGACAACAAACATTAACCCTGATTTCTCTGCACAGATGCCACCAGACCTATGGAGCTTTTCGAGCAATTTCTGTTTTTTTTTGTTGTTGATCATTTCTCAAACCTGTTCATGGACTTATTAAATTGCCAGTTGTGAAACTCGCGGGCAGCAGAATTCTGGATAGCAACTAAAAGTAATACTTTTAAAAAAAGTTGTTTGCTGTGAGTCTTTAATATACAGTCCGTGTTTTTAAATTGAAGTATTGCTTTCAATTGCAATTCAGACTCGTTAAGGCTCGCACCAAGTTATTTTTGAAGAAATATTGTGTGGCAATCCATAATCCTCGCGGTAGGCGTGTATTTTGGCATCAGTTTTATTTTTGCAATATATAAATTGTTAAAGGTTGGTTTTCCTTCTAAGAGGAGGGCAGGAACTTTATTTTTCTTACTTAGCAAAGGGGCTATCGCAGAGAATATTGGAGGGCTGGGAGTCTGTTAGAAAGACTCAATTTGTTTGCAATTTTCCTAAGTTTACTAAATTTAAAGATAATGTTGCCATCCAACTCAATTTTGTGTAACAGATTTAAAATATGTTAAACTTTGTAATCTCCGATTCACTGAGTACGTTGTGATGTCATGTCAGAAACAGGAAGATTTCCTGCTGTAAAGAGCATGTGACCGGAAAGATACAGGGTCTCCACACCTACAATTCAGTACAGGGATATCACTTGCAAGAAGAGGAATGTTTATTTGGAAAATTATATCTTACTAAACTAGTGGAGAGTTACGCCAAAAATAATCTAGCTAAATGATTCAGGTAATCGCAAACGACAAGAATGAAATCGCTCATTAATTATTATCATTACGGAATAAAATGGTTTTGGCAGTTCAGCCGGTTGGACTGCCGATTTGCATTACAGTATGACACCTTCAGATTATTATTCAAGCTCCAACTTCTCAACCTCGCCTCTCGCTTGAGGCTTGGTGACCTTTAGGTTAAATCACCACCAGAACTCTGTGTATGACGCCCTACGTTCCTCTGGAACTATGGTGATTTCAAGATTTCTCTCTGTACCCAGAGGTCTTATCACACTCTGAGCACCTTGCCACCACCAACTTCAGAGACTTTTTTTTAACCACCCCCAGTAAAAACACGCGTGTATCCAATCAAATATTTTACATGGTGACTTTAACCTTTTTTTGCCGTGATATATTAAATAAATTCCAAAATGAGTACAATTGAAAGTTTCTTACAGCTAACACAAATTTGAGTCAAACTTAATGTACATTATTTAATTAAGTTGTTGATTACTCCAAGCATCAGTACTTGGGGTCCAGCTGTTTGAAATATGTATTAATGATTTAAAACCATAGAAGGTGGGCTTGTGATGGTACAGTGGTGGTATCACTGGGCTAGGAATCTAGATGTACTAGGATAATGTACTGGGAACATTGGTTTAAATCCCATTGCAGTTGGTGTTACCTCAATGCAATCAATAAAAATTTGGATTGTAACCATCCTCATCAATTATAAACCCACTTGATTCACTAATATCCTTTTGGGAGGGAAATCTGCTGTCCTTGTGCTTACCTACTCTCTGCGCAATTAGGGATGGCTTAGCCAGTGATGCCAAAAAGGACATAGTGACAGTGACAGCACAACAACTGAAAACCAAAGAAGGAAAGGATTCTTGTGGGGGAGTGTCTTTACTTCTGAGCCAAGAGGTCTAGGTTCAAGTTCCAAAAGGTTTTTAATAACATTTCTGAACAGGTTGATTGGAAATATCTACTAAAGACAATGAAAACCAAAGAACTGCAGATGCTGGAAATCGGGAACTAAAACAGAACTTGCTGGGAAATTGGAGCAGGTCAGGCAGCATCTGTGGGCAGAAAGCTTTCTCTGCCAGATCTGCTGAGTTTACCCAGCAATTTTTGTTTTTGTTGTCAATTATTTAAAGTTAGGGATCAAATGTAATACAGTAAACTTTTTTTTTAGTAAACTTCATGCTATTTGAGCTTTATAATTTTTTGCCAGTTTGTCAAGAGTGCTGGTTCAAAGGGTCCCAATTAAAACAAAGTTTGTTGTATATTAAAATCTGTAAATGAAACATTCCCATTCAGCTTTGTATGTTGGAGGGAGATGTGAAATGGGCTGCTGGAGGATTTGGACAGGTGTAGTGAATGGCAAATGGAATATAATGTGGAAGAATGTGAGGTGATTGACGTTGGTAGAAGAAACAGATTTGCAGAGTATTTCTTAAACAGTAAGAGATTGGAAAGTATAGCTGTACAAAGGGACCTAGATGTCCTTGTCAATAAGTCACTGAAGGCTAACATAGAGGTGCAGCAAGTTATTACAGCATTGTTAATCTTTATTGCAAGAGGATTTGTTCACAGGAGTAATGAATTCTTGCTTTAATTGTATAAGAGCTTAGTTAGAACGCACCTGGATTACTAATATCAAACCCATGTTGGGTATCTGGTTTCCTTCTCTCAGGAAAGATTTTATTATTATAAAAGGAATGCAACAAAGGTTCAGACATACACCCAGGATGGTGAGAAGCAAGACTGGGCAACTGGGCCTTCATTCTCTCGAGTTTGGAAGAATGCAAGCTGATTTCATTGAAACTTACAAAATACTTCAAGGAACAAACAGGGTAGATGCAGATAAGCTGTTTCTCCTTGTTGGAGATTTTAGAACCAGGGGCACAATTAGATCCAAGATGAGAATAGTTTTTTTTTACTCAGTGGGTGGACCTGACGAAGGGGCAGCTTTCCGAAAGCTTGAGGTTTCAAATGAACCTGTTGGGACTATAACTTGGTGTCATGTGACTTTTGATCTTCTGATTTAGAATAGGAACACTACCACTACTACAATAGCCCTGTTGAAGCATCATTGGTGAGTATAACTGATCCATTAGCACTGATTGAGGTGAAACAAGAAATATTCCTCCCTCAACCAGACAACAGATTAACTGTTAATTTGTTTTGGTCATTGTTTGTGAGAACCTTCTATGTGTAAATTCATTGCAACTTTATGCCTACGTAACAAAAGTGACTGAATTTCCAAAGTAATTAATGTTCTTATCAAATATTTGTGGCTAAGATGTAGGACGTGCATTTTTTCTTAAGGGAAGCAATACTGTCTGGGGACCATAATTGTGAATTCAGAAATGTTTCCAAAAATTATACAAACTTTGCAAAGATCCTGAATGGAGAAAGAGATGGGGAATATGGAAAGATTGAACAAAGGAGGGAATGGATGCATATGTGAAAGAAAAGAAATTCATCCTGGGTGTAAAAAGTAGAACCCATCGGTAAAGGCAGGGAAAATATCAAACCCATGTTGGGTGTCAGGCAAAGTAATGTGCCTTGGAGAATGTCGTCCTTTTAGAAGATAGTAATGTACCATGCTGAGAAGATTGCTGTATCCAGGCTCAAAACTATTTTCAGAATTCAGAACAGAAATTGGAAGACAGCGCGTTAAATTGCATTTGCTAAATATAAGAGTTAGCTGAGCACCAGTCAGATTTTTACGCTTTCCTGGGATTTAGGCATTATGGATGGAGCCAGCATTTGTTACCTATTCCTAATCACCTTCGAGAAGATGGTGATGACGCAATTGAACCACGAACGTCCTTTCAGTGGAGCTACAGCAACAGTTCCAGAAGTTTGATCCAGTGACAGTGAAAGAACGGCAACATCATTCCAAGTCAGGAAGGCATGTGGCTTGGAGGGGAATTTGCAGGTATTGGTTTTTCTGAACCAAAACAAAAACTTCTGGAGAAACTCAGCCGGACTGGCAGCATCTGTGGAGAAAAAATAGAGTTTGTGTTTTAAGTCCAGCGACCCCTCTTCAGAACTGTTCACATTTCCATCTTACATTCTCACACCATCTACGTTGGGCACATCTGCCATTCACTTCTCTTGCTTCACTTTCAACTTTTCAAGATAGTTATTTAGCATGCATGGTGGTATCAAACCCCAACTAGAAAATGAACTGAAATTTGCAGTCCACTAACTCCCTCAGATGAGCCTTAGCTCCATGTGGCATTGATACATCCACAGTGCTGTAAGTGCTGTAAGTCCCAATCTTTAGGCTTCTGCCAAATCGCTAGCTTGTTCATTCAACCTATTACCATGCATTTACCTGGGATTTTAAGGTAAAAAAACATACTTCATCGACCTCAACAAATGCTCTCGGGCAATTTTTGGATGTATCTGCAAGACCTTCATCAAAGAGTGGCAAATCAGATATGTTGTGTTCTATGTCAGAGACAGCAATCTGCATTCCCATGCAGCCTGACTCTCTGTGGAGAGGATACTAACACTAGATCAAACACTAATTACTGCCACAGTGTGTTACCGATGAGCTTACAAGCAACTTGTGCACTTTCATATTCAACAAATGTTGGTGATTCACAGAGCCACCGTTACAGCCCAAATAAATAGCATTTATCAGCACATAAAGAGGGAGACTTGGCAGACTAAAGATTGCACTGATTATTGGCAAGGCCTCGGATGTCCATTTCAAGAATATTGACAAGTCAAACAATCTACATTAGACATTACTGTTACACAGCTTTCACATTATCACACCAGTGACAATGAATTACACGTTTTTTTGGAAATAGGCTGCATTTTTCACAAGTGACTTATGAGGGTCTTCTTGGAAATGGACATTTCAGACATTCCTCCTGGACATTGCAGAAATGGTCTATTTATTATGTGGAGAGAGTGTGCTACATTAACAACACAGTTCTACAATACCAACATAGCTACTAGTAATTCAATGATATTTTTTTCTTTACCAAGATAAATTAACATTCCAAAATGAACTTTTACTAACACATTATTCTAGTTGGAAATGAAAAGAGATTCAGGAAAAGGTACAAATATTTGTTTTTCCTAAGATTTTAGTGCATAGTTCAATTTATTAAACACATATTTAATTGTGAGAATGTAGTTTTGTCAACTTGAAATGCATCTTGGTGTAAAGTGTTGTTTTTCCTACTAACTTTAGATCAATTTGCACAAAACTATAAAAGCTTTATTCACACTCAAGACTTGCGATAATCTAACAGAGGTTTGAGAAATATTGGTCTTTTGATATTGCATATCCCTTACCGATGGAAAGATTGAGTTGTCTGGTTGAAAGTTATACAGTGGGAAGGTAGGGGTGAAGAAACTTTGAGTGGAGATCATTTTGTAAAGGAATAGTTTAGATTGCCCATGCATTCAGATTAAATTTTGAAACTGTGGCCCTTAATTCTGGACTGTCCCACAAGAGAAAACATCCTTTCTGTGTCCATCTCGACAGCACCATTCTGGATCTTAAATACTTAACACTTGAAATGCCTTAGCATACAAAGCCAAGTGCTGGAAAATGAGACGAAAATTGATGGATGCATAATGAGCAGTGTAGACATGATGGGCCGATGGGACTCTTGCCGTGCTGTATAAACTCTGCTGTATGACTTCAATGGAGTTATCCTTCATTCTTCTAAACTCCAATGGAATAAGCCCAGGACATCCTTATAAGACAATCCACCCATTCCAGGGATCAATCTCGTAAATCTCCTCTGAACCAGCACAAATGCATTTATATTTATCATTAAATAAGGAGACCAAAACTGCATATGGTTTTGGAGATGTGATCTCACCGGTGGCCCATATAACTGAAGTATAACATCCTTATGACAAGAACTGAAAATAAAAGTAATAAAAGATGACACCCCATTAGTTTTCTTGATTGTGTGCATCTGCGGATGAATTTTGTAGGAGAAAATGAGAACATCTTGGAATTTCACTGTCGTTCTCCATTGAAGTAATATTCTGCTGTTTCATTCTTCCTGCCAGAATGAGCAACTTCCCATTTTCCCATATACTCCACCTGCCAGATTTTTGCCCACCCACTCACTAACCTATTAACATCCATCTGCAATCTCCTTAAGTCTTCTTTACAAAATACTTTACTACATGAATTTAGCGACCATGTCTTCATTCCCCAGATTTAAGTCTTTGATGTAAGTTATGGAAAGTTAAGAAGCCAGGACAGACCCCTGCAGGACACTACTCGTCATAACCTGTCAATCAGACAAAGATCGATTTATGCAAACTCTCAGTTTTCTGTCATGCAACAATCTTATGTCCATGCTGATATTGTTACCCCCGTGCCATGAACTTTTATTTTCTGCAATAATCTGTGATGTGACACGCTATCAAATGCATCTGGAAACCCAAGTACAGTAAAACTACAGATTCTGTATTGTCCACATCATATTACTCCTTCAAAGAATCACTTTAGTGATTGATTTTATGAAACGCACCTGAATAATAGGCCTATGATTTCCTGTTTTCTGTCTGTCCCTCCTTGATTAAAATGGTTAGATTGACTACTTTCCAGTTATTATGGAACCTTTCCTGAATAAAAGGAATTTGGAAAATTAAAGCCAATGCACCTACTGGCTACTAAGGTTTAAGAGCCTCGAGCCCAGGATGAAGACCATCTGGACACATAGATGTCATCCCACAGCTCTATCAGTTTGTTTAAGTACTGCTTCCCCCGTGATTATAATTTCATTAAGTTCCTTTCTCTCTTCCACCTCCTAGTTTACCGTTATTACTGGAATGTTTCTGTGTAGTGAAGACAAGCAAAATCTTTGTTCATTTCACTTGTTATTTCATTATTAGCTACTGCATAGGCAAATGAGTTAATGTGGAGAGAATGGGGTACGTGAGTTAATTTTGGGTTGCAGTGATGAAAAGCTGGCAGAGGCAAAGTGGGCTCAGTTGCCTCCCTGTGTGCTGTAAACATACCTATAGTTCTGTCAACAACAATTTGCATTTATATTGGCACCTTTGACATAAAAAAAGAGTCAAGGGTTTCAAAGGGGTGATTTCAAACAAGTTCGGCACTGAGCCACATAAGGAGATATTAAGAAAGATGATCTAAAGCATATTCAGAGAGGTTTGAAGAAGCATCTTAAGAAAATGTACAGAGTTTGAAGGGTTTAAGAAGGGAAGTCAAGTGCCTGAGGTCTAAACACAGCCACCATATCTATAATGATAAATATTGCAGATAGTGAGGGAGCACAGAGCTCTCAGATAATTGTAAGGTGATAGGAAGGAGCAAGGCTGTAAAATGGCTTGGAGATAAAAATAAGTTTAAAAAGGAGATATTGGCAGACCAGAAACTAATTGGACGTCAGCCACCAGTTAGAATATGCAGAGCAAATTTTTGGATGAACTCAACGTTACGGGGGTTGTTCCTGGAAGAAAGCAGCGAGCAGAGAGTTGGAATCATCCAGCTTAAAATAAACAAAAGGCATGGGCCAGAGTTTCAGCAACAGATGAGCAAGTGTGGGGGCAGAGACAGGCAGAGGCAGCAGTGGGCAGATTTAACAATGCGGTGGGCAGCCAGGAGCTTAAAAACACACCTGATGCCCTTGTTACTGAATATAGTTCTCCTGCACTGTCATGGTGTTCTCACTGACTAAACTGCAAAGTTTACATTTTGGGGAGTGAGCACTAGGTGGGTTGAGGGACTGGGGTGTGCTGGAGAATGTTGGCTGGTGGCAGCTGAGTGTTTCAGATTTCACTTTCGGAAAGGATTTATTCCTGATTGCTGTGTCAGTGTGAGTGCCGCCTGCTGGAGACGGGCGTTGTTGCAGCGGCTGCCAACAGCTGATCGCCTCTCAGATTTTCTTCCTTATTCTCTTCCCCACCACCCCTCTCCCTTAAGATCTTCCCTCCGTGTCCATTGGAGATGCGGGAACTTTAACACCGGCGAGGAGAAAGCAACCTTTACAAACGCCCGTGTACACACAGTCTCGAAGCAGCTCCTCCGTCTCTGCTACTGAGTGCAGCCTCAACCACGGAACATGTCAGAGCACCGCTTGATGGTGGAGGAACTCAACGAGCTCTTAGCAAATGACAGCGGCTTTTACAGCCTCCCATCCCAGCACTGCAATGAAGTTTACTCCAGGATCTATGTGGGCAACGCGTAAGTGTTACATTTACAGGCAGCAGCTGCTGTTTTTGAGTCTCCTTATTAGCAATTCGATTGAACTGATCTTAACAGTGTATCTAATCATACCTAAACATATTTTCTCACGTTGTAAACATTATTTATAGCCGGCCAGATATAGGTTCTCAGAAGAATCCCAACAATTGATTCACACACAAATGTGGCAATGCATTTTTTCAAAGTCAACAGTTTTTTTAAAGATACAAATGACCCTTTTAACTGGATATTTAAATTTCTGTTCATGGTTTTAGATGTCCTGGAATTTGTTCACCTGGGCATATTGTACAGAGGGGTTGTGCCCACACCTTGCCCTGTTGCTACACAGAAGCAGTAGTCAAGAGCTGGAGTTTTCTGTGAGGTTGGGAGATGGCTTCACAGTCCAACCAGGGGCCTAATAATGCAAAAGTCCGATTGCCACATTGGAATGGATCTGAAATTAGATTTTTTTTTAATGTACAATTAAGCACAGGTTAGTATATCACCAAAGTTTTCAAGCCCTTATTTAAGTGAGTGATGAAATATTAAGTTTTAGGTCCCAGGTTCATTCCTGGCCAGTTTGAGCTAAGTTATGATTGGACTCCTGGGTATGCCAAAGAGGAAACCCATTGCCGTGACCTTTTTAGAAAATGTCTAAATGTACACGTCCCACCTGCTCCAGAGGAGTGTAACCACATCTCTGAACAGGTGGATGAGAAAATATCTACATCTGAGTTAATCATAGGATTAAGCTCAAATAGTCATATGTTTACATAGGAAGAGTGACTACTTTAGTGAGGTAATGAGGGCTGCAGATGCCAACTTCAGATGGAGAGAAAACTGGCAGAAAACATTAAGTGATTATTAATTTTACTGTGTCACCTTTGGAAGTTGTCCCTTAATAAAACTCATTGTAAATGCAGATTTGTATTGACTGGTGAAATTGTTCCGTAAGCACTGCAGGACTGGCATAATGTGTTGCACACACAGCATTCCATGTGCTGTGCTACTGATCTCCGTTTCATATTAGTACCGACAGTACTGACAAAAATACAGTGCCACACAGAGGCAAGACAGCTAGAGAAAGAACCATCCTTGGTTGACCTTGGGACAGAATGGTGAGGACCTGGCAATAGGGTGTCCAATACTCGCCTGATAATGGTGTGTCAAAAATATAACCTACAGGACAAATCCAAAGACAGCACTAACACACTGGATTATAGAGTTCCTAGCTGCTTTTAATAATTATTTTAAACCTTTTTTTAAATCAACAAAATCAATAATACAGTTCTAGATGTTTTAAGTAGTAGTCTTCTCAAAGTATGAACTGATTAAGTAAGTATCTTGTCTACCTTAAAGTGTCAGATTATTTCTAGGGCTACAGTGTCAAAAATAACTTACATTTTCTGGAGAATTGAACAGCCTATGTTTGTCAGCTAGATTATTTAGCATAATCCTGTCTGTCTGTCGGACAGCCATTATCTTGTCACTTTTTCATTTAAATTAGATTTAAATCAAATTTGATCAATTTAAATTAATTTCTGCTGCAGCAGAATGTTCTGGGAATTTGTGTGATTTTTAAAAATACATATGAACCAATAAAATTCAGTCAGAATGGTGGAGAATTTCAAATTAAAATTCTATGGTACAAGTTCTTAAAGGGTTAAATTAGGAAGATTGGTTGCATTACCTTCATTTATTTTCTGTTGAAATGAGAAGATTGAGGAGTGATTGAAGTCATTAGTATGGTAAAGGCACAATTATAGGGCAGAATGATTTTCTCTGGAAGAGGAATCTAGATCAAGAGGGCTTAATATTATCTGAGCAAGAATTCTGATTCCTGAAGAAGGGCTTATGCCCGAAACATCGATTCTCCTGTTCCCTGGATGCTGCCTGACCTGCTGCGCTTTTCCAGCAACACATTTTCAGCTATTATCTGAGCAAGGTCATATAGGAATGAAATCAGGAAGCACGATTTTACAAGAGAATACTGGAAATCTGGAATTCTAACTTCCAAAAGAATATGGATAGTGGATCAATTGAAATTTTTAAAGACTGAGATCAATAGAGTTTGGTTAAGTAAGGATATGAAGAAATACAGAAAAAAGGTGAGTAAATGGATTTGAGCAATGATTGAATTGAATACGGAAACAAACTCAGAGTTAAGTGACATTTCCTGTTTTATATTATTGCTGGATTCCCATTGTTTTCACAGGACACCACATTATACAGGGAGAATTACAGATTTCTCACCTGACATTAAGCCAGCATTGTAAAAGGGGATGTTCTTTTGCTAAAATCTCTGAATTCAGCCTTATTTCACAGCTTAGTGTTTTAACAGTGTTGTTGGCAGAGAAGCAGTACATTAAACTATGACTTTCATACTTCATAATTCCTTAATTGTAAGTGCTGCCCCTGGAATCATTGTTGCTGTAAGAAATGCTAAGACTGCATAATTAATAATTTGTGAAGGTATGAACAAATGAATAGTGTTACTAATATTTGTTAGAGTGAGCAATTTAATTTTGGATGTTGTAAAAGTAAAGCAGCTGGACAATGAAGGAGTGCAGCACACTGAAGGCCAGACTATTTTGGATACATTGCATTTTTATTACAGTTGTGAGGAGTCACAGCTGACTTACTGTATCACATCTGCTGGAGAGTAAAAATAGGCTCAAAAACACTGATGTCTGCAAATTTTCTTTCCACATTTGTTTAACCATTTTGTCACTGGGGACAAGGCAGTTTGAGTTATATGAGGTAGTGACCATCATGCCAAGAACAGAGCATCCAGAAATCCATGTCAGAAATTACAACTGATTTATTAGCCTCGCAAAAATAAGGCTTTGCCTACCTTTCACCATGTTATGTTGTCCTTATGTGTTTTGTTCATGTATGGAATGTGGGCGTCATTGGCTAAGGCAGCATTTATTGCTGTCGCTAATTGCCCAGAGGACAGTTAAGAGGGTATTTCTGTCTTACTGAGATTTGTTTTTAAACAACGTTTTTTAAAAAATAATTCACTCTTCAATTCACTGCACTAGTGCTGCTTTTGGATTTGTCCTATGGGTTTTTAAATTTCTTTTTATTTATCAGGCAAACATTGGACACCCTATAAGAATCATAAAACTACAGAATCCTTACAGTGCGGAAAGAGACCATTCGGCCCATCGAGTCTGCACCGATTCTCTAAACAGCATCCCACCCAGCCCCATCCCCTCCCCCATCCCTGTAACCCGTGCATTTACTGAGGCTAATCTGCCTAGCCTGCACACATCAGGCCAATTTAGTATGGCCAGGTCTGTAAAGAAGATTAGTGACCCTGATGGGTTTTTACAGATATGGACAGTGGTCACCATTGGGCTAGCTTTTATCCAGATTTTTATTGCATTTAAATTTCACCCTCTGCCATAATGAGAATCAAACCCATATCCCCACTAATCTGGGGTTCTGGATTACCATGACATTGCCACTACGCTAACAACTCCCCTTATGATATTGCCGGGTTGTTAGTCAATGACAGGATAAGAGCTAAATAGCAAGGCTTGTTTAAAAGTACTCCTGCCTCTGATCAAGTGATGAAGTAACTACCCGGGCTGATTTGTTTAACAGAACCTTTATGAAAAGAATTCTGTCAGTAAACGTTGGGTTCACTTATGGTACACTTCTTTTCATATTTTGGTATGAACTGCAGATAATTGTGCATTAATGGGGTTTAGTGACACAGCTATGTGTGTAGTTAAAGGTTGTGGAACAAATGGAAGGTTCTGTTGAAAAGCAATCGGAAAACACATTTATGGGATCTGTGGGATTGATGTATTTCAAACATGATTAGTTAAGAGAGAAAGGAGTCCTTTGAGTGTGAGGACATATTAATCAAGAAATGAATTCAATGCTTTTTGCTTCCTGATCTTTTTTGAGATAACATATTTGCCAATTCTTTCAGTTGTATTATTTTCTCTTTAACCTTCTTTTTGGAGCTTCTTTACATTAAGTACTACATCAGACAAAATGAATGCAAGCAATGTGATTCTAATTGATATCAATAGTGTACATGTGTCTGTTTGTCCTCATACCCTGTCAGGAAGTACTTGGTTTTCATTCCAACCCTTTGCCCGCCTGTTGTAGGAGCACACTGGATAGGAAATTGGGAGACGTGTCTCCCACCATAATATTCAGCTGCTTCTCAAGATAGGCAGCTTTAATTCAATAGCACATTTGACCATTTGCACAAATTCATCACTCAAGGGCATCAGGCTACCTCCTCACACTCAGGGAATGACACTTTGCAAAGCCAAATCTAGCTGTTTCTAGAAATGAGGGAAAAAAGCGAATCAAGTGAAGAAAATGGAGTCACTGTTTCAAACTCCAGACTTGGGAAAACCTTTTAAAAACTGACAAGTCGTGAATAAAAGTCATTCTGTCAAGGCATGCTGGGCTGAAAGCCTTATACAGGAAGGTTGCATCCAAGGCTATTTGACTCATTTTATATTTACAGCCATCCCAGGAGCGTATGCATGAATTGCAATGAATTTTTCAAGAACGTCTAACAATAGTTAGTTACTCTAGAACTTGATTGCAGCAATTTCAGCCTGAATTTGTGAAAATATGCATCTTGTACCCGTATCCATACGTTATTTCAGTCACAACCTTGAATTATAACCAATGCATGTGTCTGAAATACTGTACAGTATAAGGTTTGGGACTATGCTGGGACTTGTGCATTTATTTTTAACACTAATACAGCCCAAACAAAATGTTACATCTGTCAGGAACATGAGGAGCTAATTATAGAAATTGCATCAGTTCAGCTGCCGGTCAGGCAACTTGGCAAACAGTTAGATCATCGCTGGAGCTGTTTAACACCCTTAACATTTTAGCCCCTTAAGTTTTAAACAATTTGTGGAGAAAAGTCCTTCAAAAAATATCCCCCTTGAAACCTCACAATGAGATTCTACTGTTAGTTACTTAGCTTTAGTGAGCTACCCACTCAAATGGGAGGTGATAGCCCAGTGGTATTAGCACTAGATTATTAATGCAGAAGCCCTGGTAATATTCTGGAGGCCTGGGTTTGAATCCTGCCATAACAGATGGAATTTGAATTCAATAAAGATATGGGTTAGGAGCCTAATGGTCGCTGTGCAACCAGTGTCATTCCCTGAGTAGAGGAAGCAGCTTGATTCCACAGAGTGATGAATTTGTGTGAGGGACAAACAGACATATGTATGCTATTGATATCAATTAGAATCATGTTGCTAAAGTTAAAAAGCATACAACACCAGGTTATAGTCCAACAGGTTTATTTGGAAACACTAGCTTTCAAAGCACTCCTTCTTCATCAACCACCTGATGAAGAAGCAGTGCTCAAAAACTAGTGCTTCCAAATAAATCTGTTGGACTATAACCTAGTGTTGTGTGATTTTTAACTTTGTCCACCCCAGCCCAACACCGGCATCTCCAAATCAATCATGTTACTAGCATTCATTTTGTCTGATGCCTCCCCCCATCTCATCCCAGATTCAACCCTCCAACTCGACACTGCCCTCTTGAACTGTCCTACCTGTCCATCTTCCTTCCCACCTGTCCGCTCCACTCCCCCCCCCGACCTATCACTATTGTCCACCACCTCCCACCTGCATCTACCTATCGCCTTCCCAGCTACCTTCATCCCACCCCCACTCTCCTATTTATCTCTCAGCCCCCTTTCCACACCACCCCCCTCCCCCACACACATTCCTGATTAAGCCCGAAATGTCGACTCTTCTGCTCCTTGGATGCTGCCTGACCTGCTGTGCTTTTCCAGTGCCACATTCTTCGGCAATTGTCAGGAAAAGCCCACCAGGTTCAATGATGTCCATTAGGGAAGGAGACTGCCATCCTTAACTGGTCTGGCCTACATTTGACACCAGACCCACACCTGTGTGGTTGACTCTTGATCGCCCTCTGGGCAATTAGGGAAGGGTAAACGTTGCTGGCCTAGCTAATGGCGACCATATTCCTGTGAATGAAGAAAAAAAAGAACTGGCTTCTCTACCTTTTAGTTCAGATCAAGTGGAGTATTTTCTTCTCAGTTTAATATCCGTAAAGTCACACATTATTCCAAGGGGTAGCATTATACTGTCAGACTGATTCCAACCAGTACCTGATAACTCTATTTCTTCAAAAATAGCTTCTAAATAAGTCTTTCTTTTAGTTCCCATTGTTTGTTGTCTTCCAGTATTATCATTGTGATTTTAAAAATATCCAAGTTGTGCAGGTACTTTTTATATGATAAATTGAGATTTGTGTAAATCACAATGATGCAAGTGAACACATGATTGCTGCATGCCCAACTCACTCTGATTTGGAGACGCTGGTGTTAGACTGGAGTATACAATCATCTGATGAAGGAGCAGTGCTCTGAAAGCTAGTGCTTCCAACTAAACCTGTTGGAGTATAACTTGGTGTTGTGTGATTTCTAACTTTGTACAACTCACTCTGGTAGGCTTATTCTCCCCTGCCCTCCCCCTTCTCAGATTACACCAAGGGAGGGGTCACAACAATCTTCAAGCTTCACATCGGGATTGCAGTTGAAAAAGGTATGGGAAGCACTCACATAAAGGACTTGAAGAGTCTTACGTGGTATTAAGGAGTAAGCAACCTCAGGCACCACTTTATGTGCAGACGCAAACAGCCCAAGATAATCTAGATCAGTATATATTTATATATAGGTGGCAGTACTGGCTTAAAGCACAGGATAAAACATGATGAGAGACAGTGGTAATGTCAATGAACTAATAATCCATATGTCCAGAGAGTGATGCTGGAAAAGCACAGCAAATCAGGCAGCATCCGAGGAGTAGGAGAATTGACATTTCTGGCATAACCCGTTCAATCAGGAATGAGGCATATGAAGGGCTTATGCCAGAAACCTCAATTCTCCTACTTCTCGGATACTGCCTGACCTGCTGTGTTTTTCCAGCACCACAGTCTCGACTCTGATCTCCAGCATCTACAGTTCCTCACTTTCTCCTAATAATCCATATGCCCAGGCTAATGGTTTGAATCCCATCATGGCAGATGATGAGATTTGAAATTCAATTTTTAAAAGCAACTGCTCTAATGATAACCATGAAACCATTCCCAAATGATGTAAAAATCCATTTGGTTCACTACTGTACTTTAGGGAAGGGAACTCCATGATCCTCTGACTCCAGACTACAGTAATATGTTTGACCCTTAACTGCCCTCTGAAATGACCAACCAAGTCACTCAATTCAAGGTAAATTAGTCATAGACACTAAATGCAGTCCTCGCTGTCAACTGTCACATCCCATGAATGAATAAAGACACACCGTAGGTGCAGTCACTCAGTCCAAAATACTTCAGACCATGGTATCCTTGGCTATAGTTACCAAGAAGGTCTGACCTCTCACTTCTCCCCTCCTCTGAGGTGGAGTGACCCTCAGGTGAAACCACAACCAGTCATCTCTCTCCAATGGGAGAGCAGCTATGTGGTCCTCTGGGACTATGGAATCTTTACCTACAATATCAATGTGTAAGCAGCAGTATTGGCTTATAGGACAAGATAAAGCAACTTAGTTGTAAGAATCATTTTAGGGAATTGATAGAAACAATCTAGCAAAAGCTAACTGCTTTGCCAGTGCCTTGAAATTGCTCCTGGCTGATGTTTTTAATTCCTATGGTTGCATAGCCAGAGAGAAAAACTATAAAGAGCCTGTCATACTTGGAAATGAATGCACTGAATCTACATTTAGAGGTATGTGAGATGAGTCAGACCTGTACATGTCATTCGCTAGCTTTAGTATTGTTTTCCTTGTGGGTATAATCTGCCCACACATACACTTCCAGATGAAAAAGGGCCCTTTGGGTGAATGCCCAAGTCTGAGTCACCGCCTGGAAAAGAGAAAAGATGAAAGTGGGCCATAATCACTTCTCTTTTTTTTATTGAGACGTGAAAATAATCTAACTCTCCTGTTGCAAGATGAGCAACAAAATGCTTATGTTTGGCCAGCAGGGATGGTTTGACAGAACTTGCCTACCCCTTTCATGTAGAGAATCCGCAATATCAAAGTATCGCTGAAAATATCCTTTGAAGGGTGCCAGCTTTGAATGTGATCGAGGATGCACAAAGTTTCCTGACTTCAGTTGTGTTCTCAACAGGTTTAAAAGCATTGCTGCATATAATCCATCACCCCTGTACTCACTGCCCTACACTGTCCCATTCACCCATCACCCCTGTACGCACTTCCCTACACTGTCCCATTCCCCCATCACCCCTGTACGCACTGCCCTACACAGTCCCATTCCCCCATCATCCCTGTACTCACTGGCCTACACAGTCCCATTCCCCCATTACCCCTGCACTCACTGCCCTACACTATCCCATTCCCCCATTACCCCTGTACTCACTGACCTACACTGTCCCATTCCCCCAACACCCCTGTACTCACTGCCCTACACAGTCCCATTCACCCATCACCCCTGTGCGCACAACCCTACACTGTCCCATTCCCCCATTACCCCTGTACTCACTCACCTACACTGTCCCATTCCCCCAACACCCCTGTACTCACTGCCCTACACAGTCCCATTCACCCATCACCCCTGTGCGCACAACCCTATACTGTCCCATTCCCCCATCACCCCTATACTCACTGCCCTACACTGTCCCATTCCCGCATCACCCCTGTATGCACTGCCCTACATTGTCCCATTCCCCCATCACCCCTGTACTCACTGCCCTACACTGTCCCATTCCCCATTACCCCTGTACTCATTGACCTACACTGTCCCATTCCCCCATCATCCTTGTACTCACTGCCCTACACTGTCCCATTCCCCCATTACCCCTGTACTCACTGATCTACAATGTCCCATTCCCCCATCACCCCTGTACTCACTCACCTACACTGTCCCATTCCCCCATCACTCCTGTACTCACTCACCTACACTGTCCCATTCCCCCATCGCCCCTGTACTCATTGACCTACACTGTCCCATTCCCCCATCACCTCTGTACTCACTGACCTACACTGTCCCATTCCCCCATCACCCCTGTACTCACTGACCTACACTGTCCCATTCCCCCATCACCCCTGTACTCACTCACCTACACTGTCCCATTCCCCCATCACCCTTGTACTCACTGACCTACACTGTCCCATTCCCCCATCACCCCTGTACTCACTCACCTACACTGTCCCATTCCCCCATCACCCCTGTACTCACTGACCTACACTGTCCCATTCCCCCAACACCCCTGTACTCACTGCCCTACACAGTCTCATTCACCCATCACCCCTGTGCGCACAACCCTACACTGTCCCATTCCCCCATCACCCCTATACTCACTGCCCTACACTGTCCCATTCCCGCATCACCCCTGTATGCACTGCCCTACATTGTCCCATTCCCCCATCACCCCTGTACTCACTCACCTACACTGTCCCATTCCCCCATCACCCTTGTACTCACTGCCCTACACTGTCCCATTCCCCCATTACCCCTGTACTCACTGATCTACAATGTCCCATTCCCCCATCACTCCTGTACTCACTCACCTACACTGTCCCATTCCCCCATCACCCCTGTACTCATTGACCTACACTGTCCCATTCCCCCATCACCTCTGTACTCACTGACCTACACTGTCCCATTCCCCCATCACCCCTGTACTCACTCACCTACACTGTCCCATTCCCCCATCACCCCAGTACTCACTGACCTACACTGTCCCATTCCCCCATCACCCTTGTACTCACTGACCTACACTGTCCCATTCCCCCATCACCCCTGTACTCACTGACCTACACTGTCCCATTCCCCCATTACCCCTGTACTCACTGACCTACACTGTCCCATTCCCCCATCACCCCGTACTCACTCACCTACACTGTCCCATTCCCCCATTACCCCTGTACTCACTGATCTACAATGTCCCATTCCCCCATCACTCCTGTACTCACTCACCTACACTGTCCCATTCCCCCATCACCCCTGTACTCATTGACCTACACTGTCCCATTCCCCCATCACCTCTGTACTCACTGACCTAC